>NC_057813.1:91213213-91415546 GCF_018294505.1 Triticum aestivum
GATCCCACCGGCCTCCTCCCCCTCCTCCTCTCTCCTTCCTCCTCCCTCCATCTTTTTTTTTTCTGTTTTTTACTATTGTATAATGTAGTTTTTTTACTATTTTTAGTAAGTGTTTAAAATAGTTAGTAAGTAAATTAATAAACTAGTTGAACTAGTTTACTTTTAGAAAGAACTAGTTTATTTCTATTTATAGTAAGTTTATTTTTAGTAAGAACTAGTTGAATTAAGAACTAGTTGAACATGTCACATTTGTTGTTATTTTTTTAGTTTAAGCAATTAGTGATGTTATATGTATGATACTACTCGGGATGTATTAGTGATAACTTATAGGGTTTTTGTTTTTGCAGAAATCAAGGAGCCCCTCCATCATCCCCGCCGTCGTCCCCGTCACCGACCCCCTCCGACCTCGAGGTGAGACCAGCCAAATCTCCATGTCAATATTAATCCTATAAGATATGATGTAGATAAAAACATGTATATCTTGTGTTGCTCAAATAGGCCTATGTAGATAAAAACATGTATATCCGAGTGGCCTATGTTTTGCTGGAGTGTTGATTAATTTCCGTTCCGGCAAATTTCAGGTGCTCGATATGTCCTGTTTTAGCAAAGGTTATGCCGGAATTTTCCGTGAATTTTGGCATGACTTGTGCTAGAATATGTAGGAAATATCGAGTGACCTAGATTTTCTAAAAAGATAATTAAACGATATTTCGGTTGACTTTAAGACTGTCGAGGCCGAAGAATCCCGATTGTTGTCGTAGGGGTCGTTTATCCTTCTTCTCCGGGTGCTAGAACTTTATTATGCACTAGGGGAAGGAGGAGTAACGACCATCACCGACGGTCGCAAATGTCAGAGAGGAATAAGTGAGGGAGATTATCCACCATATATGAGAGGACGAAGAATCCCGACTGTTGTCGTGGGGGTAGCTTCTCCTTCGTTCCCATGTGCTAGACAATTTGGTGTAATGCACTCGGGAACGAAAGGAGGAGCTACCATCACCGATGGTCGAATATATACACCACGTGAGCTGAGAGTTTTCAAGAAAAGACTCGACAGACCCATAGTCAACCCGTGATGAATAATAATGATCTAATTTAGTTTTTTTAGTACATATATTTAATTGTACAAGTTTAATCTTTGAATTATGAACATAGGAAATGTTGTCGGACGAAGGTCCCGGGAAGTGCTCCTGGTGCGGCGACAACCGGGGTTTCTGCGACAGGCCTCACCTGGACAACGATCGGCGCTTCAGCATTAAGCTTGAGGAGGCCTTCAATTGTGAAACGGTACACTATGATGCTAAATGTTTTTCGTACTTAAGCTCGACTTCTACTACTTCAATGTGTAATTTTCGTCTTTTGCAATTCGACTAGCTTATCCATGCCATGCAATACGCTATGTCTTGGAGAAGATGAGTTTTGAAGATCATGAGAGGAATGAAACAAAGAAAATTAACCTAAGGACCCATCATGGTATGGATTTTGAGGTAAATCTATACAATTCTGAGAGCGTATCCCGTTTTGGTTGCCCGGGTTGGGAAGCACTTGGCAAGATGTATGATTTTCAAGAGGGTATGTTTGTCACCATGGATCTTGATGATCCTGACATCGATCAAGATAATTTGGACATTTGGGTTCTTGTTGATACGCTTCCATTTCTTTCGCTATGTGAGTTCCTCAAACATAGTTATTAAGTAATTTATATTGTTTATTTCAAAATAGTTGACAGCTTATTTCCATTGATTGCTTATTTTCATGCTTCAAAGAGTGTGCGAAAGATGGTAGACAGAACCAACTACACCGATGGCTCTGAGTTAACTTATCAAGAGAAAAATCATCTGATCGCATATTGTACTGACATTGAGAATTACAATGCCTTTTATCGAACTCCTCCAAATTATGGTGAATACGTGCCACCAGTGCACATGTTGAATAACGATAACTTTCATGGAGATTTCTTGGTAACATTTTTTACTATTATGACATCCATGCATCTTTTGCATATTTTTAAAACTGATCTACATTGCTAACCACGAAGTTATTACTATGTTTTTCAACAGAAAATCCCGATGAATTGTGTGCCTCATTTGATGTATCAAAATGGCCGCCTGAATGTTTTGAACATACGGCCAGGTCGTCCTGCGAATCATACCTGTGCATACCGGGTTTCTAAAAATGATGAACACATGATAATCAAAGAATGGAAGAAATGTATGGACATTCGTAAGGAGGTTCTTGGAAGCAACATTGCGCGAAAGGTAAGGATTGGAGACAGGATAATCTCCATTCTCCATAATGGAGAGTCAGGGGCTATCTTGTTTTATGCTATTTTACCCAAGAAAATATAGTAGGTCCTAAGAGAATGTAGTAGGTTATGAGGTACAATATGTTTATGAGAGTTGATGATGATGAGTAGTTGTGATTATGTCTAATGACCAACTTGTATGTGATGTCTCATTGATGAAAACGATTATCATGAGGAGGTGTTATATGACAATGATGTATTATGAAGATAAGTTGTTAATGATATGATGATGATGATGATGATGATATTTATTAGATCACTGGGTGAAAGAAACGTGGATTAATTTCAAGTGGATGTTCATCCACTTGAAACTAGTCCACGGTTCTTTCTCCCACCGATGTAATAACTCATTATGATGTAAAATCATTCTCTAAATTGCTGCGGTATGAAAACTTGTATAAAGGTGTATGAATACAACATGAAATAAAAAAGAAATACGGAATAATAGTAGTAGCACGTGCTAGTAGAAGCGCTACTACTAATTACCAGTAGCGCTCATTTTAGAAAGCCCTGCTACTAAGTCGATGTAGCAGTAGCATGGTTCAGCCCACGCTACTGCTAACCTTTAGCTGAAGCGCCTTACTAGTAGCGCTGTACCCCGCGCTACTGATAGGCTTCAAACACGCGCTACTGCTAGGGTTTTCCCTAGTAGTGTCACTGGCGCGGCAACGCCCCTCCTGAGGGGCGTCGGTGATACCCCTTCCCCACTGCCATCCGCGTACTGGGGAAAACCCTAGGACTTGTCCGGGCAGCAACATCGTCGTCGTCGCATTTCTTCATGAAGATGTTGCTTGGTATGCGAGGCTTCAGAGTGCTTGGCGGGCCGTGGTACTTCTCCGGAGGGTGCAGCGGGTGTCGGCCATCTTTGCTTAGTTGAGCTGCCGGCGTCGGCATTTGTTTCTTTATCTTTCTCTCCTTTTTCTTTTGGGCTTGTTTGTGCTGCGCCCCAGCAAGCTGGTTGTATCGGTTGGATGTTGCTTTATAATCTAAAGCGGGAGGAAACCCTTTTTCTTAACAACCATAAAGCCGAAGACAAGACGTATCCCAAAGTTCACACTCTTGCAGGAGTGCTAATCTGCGTTAGTGAGATGCGTGCGCCAACCTCCCGAACACCACCGAGGCTCACCTTATTCTTCTCGAGCCTCCCACCAAAAGGAAGGACCTCAATCCGTGTTTGGTCTTTAGGTGACCACCAAACCTTCACAAACTTTCATTCGGCCTCTACATTTCTAAAGGAAAACTCTGTTAGTGAGATGCGAGTGCCAGCCTCCTGAACACCACCCAGGCTAGCCTTCTTCTTGATCCTCCCACCAAAGGACCTGAATTCACTACCGGTTGGTCTTTCGACGACAACCAAACGTTCACAAAACTTCCATTCGACCTTTACATTTCCAGAGGAAAACTCAAAAGTGCACAATGCATGCCAGAGAGCACCATGCACGCATCAGACCGCGGGTCTCAGCCAGGCCGGTTCCCATCAGCATCATCATCTGTAGTAGCAACTGTCAATTCAGAGAACAAGCAAGCAATCCCATACTATTGCTAGTAATTGACAAACACTGGAAAGATTCAAGAAGCTGAATTCCCCTATGCGAGCTCTACTTTTCCAAACTAAGATACTCCCAAACAGCTGCATGTAAAGGATAATGGAGCTTGTCAGCTCTGTGCTTTGGCCAGGCCCCTGGACCTGTAAGCTTTTCAATTTTCTGCTTTAAACTCCAGTTTGTTTCTCTTTTTAGTTGTATAATCCTCAACTTGTGCCACTGATGTCTTCATGTCAACTGAAGCCTTCCTGATGATCTATACAAAAGTAAAAGGGATATTGGACTGCAGAAGGGCAAGAAGTCAATGTAAAAAAGAAAAACTTGACAAAGTGTCCAGCACAGGCCCTTGACCTTCAAAATCCTACTACTGTATATCAAACAAATGTAGCATGAACTGATCCCCAACACTGGTTTCTGGTGCCAATTTTCCTCAACATGCTACAAGCAGGAAAAATGTGGCGAACGAAGTATGCAGAATAAACTGCAGGAACAAAGATTACTTAAGAACCAAAACTGATATACTTTCTTCCATCTCATACACGAATCAGTTATCAGTGCCTGGCCCAGTGGCCCTACTCTTACACAAGTTTACATCACAGCGCTCAGAACTACGTAGCAGTTACACAGTTCATCGACAAGATAGTAGCCACACAATTCATAACAAAAGTGTACCATTGCGGGCACAGCTACCTGTGTTTTTCCCCACACGGGCACTAAAAGAATGCTATTCAGCTGTATCTACACTTGCTGAACGCTCGCAAACCTCTGCATCTAAACTCTATCAAGCCTGCAGTTGCCATCTACAGCATTCACCGTCTCTTTCTAACTTCCTATACAGTAGTTTGCGAATCATTCTCTATACCAGAGTAACTAACATGACTGACCTTGGCAACCAGCTAAGTAAGGACAAGCCAATCAGGAGCACTGAAGTATATCTCGGCCTCCTCTCTCAGCAAACAATGCATGGCCAGTCGACGAGCAGCGCCATTGGAATCTTCCGTGATGTGCTGCACTCTGCAACGTGAGAGCTGCAGTAATGCCGTCAACTCTTCCATATCTCGGCAGGGAGCTTGAGCGCCGCCAAGTAGCAGGTCGACCAGATGGAATAGATGGGACTCCAGCACAATGCTAGTAGGTTGATAGGCCAGAGCAACTTTGATCCCTTCACAACAAGCAGCTGCAAAAAGAACCGTCTCCTCCGTGCTCCGCATCGGAAAACATAACGCGCAGATGAACTGCCACGTTTCCCTCTTGATCAACAATCCCGCAGCACCTGTAGTGCCGTCATCTGCCATCAAACAAGCGACATGGACCCGCAGTTCTTGCTGGCCTACTCCTAATGCAGGTCCCTTTCCTTTGATATCTACTGTGGGCAGCACTGAAATATGACACAGAAGTTCATGCATGTCTACCTTCCAAGCTGAAAATGACAAGCGTTCAGAAAAGTCTAACCTTCTCTGTTCTGCATCAGCCCCTGTGGAGTGAGTTGCGCTGGTCCAGGTTGGTGCAGAGATGGTACTCTCATTGCAGGTGTACCATAGTTGTTCTGCATCAGCTCCTGTGGAGCCATTTGCTGGGATCCCGGTTGGCCCAGGGATAGGTTCGCAAATGCTAGTGCTGGAGAAATATCAAAGGAAGACCCACAAAGCATTAGATAAAGCATACCTTCTAATACAAATACTGCTTGAATGCTATTGGTTTCATTTTCTTGAAATATTGCAACAGAAACCACAGAAACAACGTAATCAGTTGCTCAGATATTATTCGATATGATAAAACTTCCATACATTTGCATGGAAGTACACTGCAATATAGAAATGAGAAGAGAAGCAGCAGAGGTGGACATTTGCAGTAGCATCTTATATTCGTCCATATATGGAACGGAAATATGTTCTACTCTGTATTTGTTAGCCAAACTAGAGAAAAACTATCACTGTGTTCCCTTACTGTGAAAACTTGAGTTGGATGCCTTTTAATAATTTGCAGTAGTTTTATCCATCTCCTTTTGTATTTCTAACTTCTAAATGGATTGTTTTCTTTAACTTCTAAATGGATTGCCACAAAAGTTCACTGGGCCATGTGGTTTGGCCTCATAGGACTCATCTGCCACTATGGCTTGATCACGTATTCAACTGGAAAGTAGAGTAGTGTTCTCTGAGCATGGCTCAAAATATGTACAGGTTGAACCTGTCTGAACTGGAGCAATATAAGCATGCATCTTAAAATAATAAAGTTGAACAGCGTATTTTGGTGGTAACTAGGTATGTACTTATATTATTGTATTAAGGGGAAAATATACATCATTGTGTTATAAGAATACATGCCCAATGGCTTATAGCCTCTGTTACTTAAGGGAAAAGATATACTAGAAGAATAGCAAGAAGTTGATCTTGGCAATCACAAACATTCCAGGCTACATTGAGATAGTTGAAACTTCAATCATAAATGCACTAGTGCTCTGTCCAGTATATGTTTTATGAATAAACAAGTAGCCAACACAACATACAATCAAGAAAAAAAAAACTTCTTGTGTGGTACCCAAGTCAAGCAGGAGTAACATCACAAACTAATAAACCAATTAAGTGACCTATGCAGGGACAACGGTACTAATTTCTGGGCACTGCACACAGATGATATGATGATAAGTGGAAAGACATTGTTCAGACAGAACCAAAGCATAGAACTTAGCTAGAGCATACTGCCAGTTTCATCGTACGTGTATATCAACTGCAGAATACTGGGTGAACTCAGCAAGCGATGCTGTTGCTAACTTTGGTTTCTATTAGCAAATGTTCTTTTTTATTTCAGAAACCCTTTTTGGTAATACTTGATAGGAGTTAAAGAAACAATTACTTGGAAATATAGTCACAAAAGATTGTACGCATCAGGCAACAGGCAGGCCTAAATCTTGGGTAAATACGGTAGTAGAAATTTTCAATCCTTGTGACAATCATCTTTATCAGATAGTCGTGCATTTACAGCACAGACAGTATAGTGGAATAATGGTAATCTTGAGAAAAATGATAATAAAACAGGCCAAAAACTACATCTATGAGTCATATCATTCAAAAAAGTGCCCAAAAAGAAGATCTGTTGAAGTTGTAAACCTGCATCGAAATTGGATGGATTACCAGATATCTGAGGCGCACAAAGTCTGCAAACAACAGCAAAAATTAGATAGCTCATGTGCAGGGCTGAGCTCACATAATGCCATATTCAGTTAGATCAAACTGCTTTTCTGTCAAATACAAGTGATGAATGGGTCAGGGATAGTCATGCTCCCTCCTGCTTCCTACAGCTTTTCTATTATTAACTACAGTACTGCTTAAATTCCTACCAAATGGCAACATAGGAACAAATATTTATCAAGCCTTCGTCTTGATGATGCTTGTTGTCAGGTTGAAATACTAACTGTAACAGACAAAAAAACTGAATCCTAAGATAGAATATGGTTCTATTAAACTGAAAGGCAGAAACACCATGGGTATTAAGTTGGCATTATTATAATTCCTTCGGGAGAAAAATAGTAATCCTGCCTATAAGCTGGTTTAGAAAAAACAACACCAACCAGGAAGATAAACACTGCTACCAGAAAATATCAGGCCAACAAACTCTTGTTACTACCCTTTTTTGTGTGTGTGTTTTCTCAAAGCAATTTTTTCGTTAATCCTGTACTGTCCATATCCTTTCAACCAAGCAAACCATTGCCGCACTTCCCCACTGCTAAACTGTCAACAAAGCTTGGGACTGGGGTCTTCTGTCCAAGGTTTCACCAAATAAGCAACAGTTCTGAAAATAAAACTTTTGATCCTCTCTAGAAAATCTAAGCAGTGAGGATCAGAGCTTGATACTTCATTTTCTTCCACTTGACCAATATCATTTCACAATGTGATGCGCGCCTTGCCAGCATAGGAGCTTCCAGGAAAAGAACAAGACATAAAACGGTGCTCTCTTACAGGACTGAACCAAATCGTTTGGGCCAAGAACAGCATTGGATAAAACTTAACAGACTGATTCATTCCAGTTAAGATTGATCTTCTTCGCGCTATACGAAAACTCTAAACCAAACCATCTGTTCCAACAGCATGCAAATTCTGTACAGCAGACAATTAACTGAGTGCTTAAGCATGAAAAGGTAACTGACTCCAATAGCAACAATTCTGTGCACCATCATACTAAACCAAACCGTTCATTCCACCAGTAACAAATCTGCACATGAGACCAGAAGGAATTAACCAAGTGCTTGAGAACTTAACCATGGAAGCCTAATTACTTAAGCTGCATCAGACTGTGAGCCCATTTCCTTGTGCACAAAACATCGAACAGATTGCGGGGGTCAAGGACCAACCTGTTAAGCATTGCGTCTGCGTGAGCCCACGCGTACATCGCCCAATACAGGGTCCACGAGCTCTCGTCAGGCCACCAGTTTCTGGAGGGAGAGAGATGGACACATTTGAAGAATCAGAGCAAGAACATCACCAAATTAGCACTAGGTGTAAGGTGAAAGAACCATCGCAAAAATCAGAGCAAGAACGCGACCACTTAGGCCCCAGACCCAGAGGAAGCGAAAGATTCAGTGCAGAAATCCGAACAAGAACGCAATCAATTACGTCCCCAGAGGAAGGGAAAGAACCAGTGCGAAATCAGAGCAAGAACAGCAACCAGAGAAGGGGGGAGAAGGAACAACCGCAAGAATCTGAGCAAAAACAACCCCCGGGGAAACCAATGGAAGAACCATAGCAAGAATCAGAGCAAGGTCGACAAAAACCGCTGGAAGAAGCGAGCCGATTAAGCGGGAGACGGGCAGCGAGAAGCTCACCCCAGCCGCGGCGCCAGGAGAGCCCTCTCGGCGAAGCCGACGAGGCGGCATCGCAGGTCCGCGGGCGCTCCGGGGATGGAGTGCAAGTAGTCGAAGAGGTCCCGCGGCCGGCGGTTGATGACGAGCAAGAAGACGCGCTGCTGGTCGAGATAGACGCCGTAGGGGGAGACGTAGCCGCCGAGGGAGCCCATCTGCACCGCGCGCGAAGCGGGAGCCCAGAGCAAGTCACTAAGCAGGAAATGTGGCAGCGACGAGGGAGCGCGAGGTAGAGGATGATCGCGACGGAGGGATCTCACCTCGGCGGCGGTGGTCGGCGGCGCGAAGGCGAGCGAGCGGGCGGGAAGGTGGGCGGTGGCGGGAGACAGCGGGGCGGCCGACGCGGGGACGAAATGAGCAAGACAGAGACGCGGCCGTGTGCCCCCGTGCGTGTGAAATACTTTGCGGCGCCGGACGGAAAGGAGGGCGGGCTGCCTATTTGGGCCCAATCGGTTACCAGTGACGGAACACCCAAGTGGGCTTGCACTTGCATGAGTGTACTTTTGATCTACACGCCTCCGGCCCGTATTGATCTACTTTTGAGAGACGCACACAAGGGAATTCCTATTTGGCGCTGCAGGCGCCGGTTTCTACTGTTTTCGCTAACCGGCGCCTGCAGCAGCTACTTGCGGGCCGGCCCATTTTTTTCTTTCTGTTTTCTACTTACTGTAAGGAAAACTGCAAAAACTTTGCGCGAGGTAAGATTCGAACCGCGCGTCGCTGGTTATCAGTAATCGACGGCCTACCAACCCGACCACCTCATTAGTTGTGCTAACATACACGTTTTTAATCCATTTCTCCTTCCTCTTTTTCCTTTTTTCTTTTTTCCCCTTTTCCTGTCCTTTCTTCTTTCTTTTTCGAAGTTCGTAATTGTCTTCTTCAAATAGATGAACTTGTTTTAAAAATCCATGAACTGAGTTTTTTGAAACTCGTGAACCTTTTTTCAAATCTATGAAGCTTTTCCAAAATTGATGAACTAATTTTTCAAATTTGATGAACTTTTTCATTTTTGTGAACTTTTTCTGAAAATTGATGAACTTTTTTCGAAATTGATTAAGTTTTTTCAAAATCAATGAACTTTTTTCAATTTAGGTGAACTTTTTCCAAATCCGGTGAACTTTTTTCAATTTTGATGAACTTTTTTAATTCAAATCGATGAACATTTTTTGAAAATTGATGAACTCTTTTGAATTTGTGAACTTTTTTGAATACATGAACTTTTTCGATTTGGTGAACTTTTTTTTTAATACGCGAACTTTTTTTTGCATGTGCATGAACTCTATTTGTAATATGTGCACATGTTTTCAAATAATTGGAAAATGTAAACGCTACAGTGTAATAAGAAATTAATAGTTCTATTCTTTAAAGTCCGCGCGCTGCGAAGAATCACCAGAATTTACCTGGTCAAGTGGTTAGCCCGCTCTGTTTGTAAGCACGAGGGTGTGAGATCGATCCCGATCGAGAGTTCTGTTTTTGGTCGTCTTTTTTCGCGCCGCGCGAATGTGGGCCGGCCCATCCAGCCGCTGCTGCGGGCGCCGGTTAGCTTGCGCGGCGCTGAAGGTGCGGAATAGGACCTCCCCGCACACAACACCTTCTCGGACGCGGCCGCTCACTCTTCCATCTTATAATTCTGGTCGCCGTAACCACATGGCAGGTGTGGTCAGCCCTTCATGTTGATTTGTATTTGGTTGAGAGGAGAAACAAGAAGAAAAGGAGAAGAAGAAAGAAATTAAAAAAAACGTCTTGGAAAGAAGCACTAGTTTCCCACCACGACAATGATGATGCAAAGCACGGTGCATATGCATATTTGATGAGTCGACTCGTCCTCTACGTGTGGTGGTGTGACAGTCCGGCGACCTCATTTTCGTCTCGTTCCTTCTCACAGATATTGAGGTCAGGAAAGCCTAATATGGCCTCGGTGAGCGTCACCTTGTCCATCTCGAATGTGTGCGCCATCTGATGCGCTCCCTCTCTGCCGTTAAATCTGCATGTTTCTTTTCTTAATGGAGCCACACAACACGGTCCCTCTCCGCCTTTAACGCCTGCGCGGTGGCGGCCTCCTTGAAGATTTCACAAGGGCAGACGGCTGAGGCATATACGGCGTAGCGCTCATCCCATGCATCCTTAACAGTGAGGCGATGGGGAGCACGTCGTGGCGATATGAGTTGTGTGGGTGAGATGAGATGCTTGTGGTGACTTCGTCAATCTCAAGCCTCTCCAAAGGGCCATCCTTCAGTCAGAAGAGTCAGTGACGAAACAGCTGGGGCCACTGATGTCTACTATACAACCTTCTTCTTGTAGACGTTGTTGGGCCTGCAAATGCACAGGTTTGTGGACAGTAGCAAATTTCCCTTAAGTGGATGACCTAAGGTTTATCAATTCTTAGGAGGCGTAGGATGAAGATGGTCTTTCTCAAGCAACCCTGCAACCAAATAACAAAGAGTCGCTTGTGTCCCCAACACACCCAATACAATGATAAATTGTATAGGTGCACTAGTTCGGCGAAGAGATGGTGATACAAGTACAATATGGATAGTAGATAAAGGTATTTGTAATCTTAAATTATAAAAATAGCAAGGTAACAAGTGATAAAAGTGAGCGTAAACGGTATTGCAATGATAGGAAACAAGGCCTAAGGTTCATACTTTCACTAGTGCAAGTTCTCTCAACAATAATAACATAGATAGATCATATAACAATCCCTCAACATGCAACAAAGAGTCACTCCAAAGACACTAATAACGAAGAACGAATGAAGAGATTATGGTAGGGTACGAAACCACCTCAAAGTTATCCTTTCTGTTCTATCTATTCGAGAGTTCGTAGTAAAATGACATGAAGCTATTCTTTCCGCTCAATCTATCATAGAGTTCATACTAGAATAACACCTTAAGACACAAATCAACCAAAACCCTAATGTCACCTAGATACTCCATTGTCACCTCAAGTATCCGTGGGCATGATTATACGATATGCATCACACAATCTCAGATTCATCTATTCAACCAACACAAAGTACTTCAAAGGGTGCCCCAAAGTTTCTATCGGGGAGTCAAGACGAAAACGTGTGCCAACCCCTATGCATAGGTTCATGGGCGGAACCCGCAAGTTGGCACCAAAACATACATCAAGTGGCACATGATATCCCATTGTCACCACAGATAATCACGGCAAGACATACATCAAGTGTTCTCAAATCATTAAAGACTCAATCCGATAAGATAACTTCAAAGGGAAAACTCAATCCATTACAAGAGAGTATATAGGGGGGGGGGGAGAAATATCATAAGATCCAACTATAATAGTAAAGCTCGCGATACATCAAGATCGTGCCATAGAGAGAACACGAGAGAGAAAGAGAGAGATCAAACACAAAGCTACTGGTACATACCCTCAGCCTCGAGGGTGAACTACTCCCTCCTCGTCATGGATAGCGCCGGGATGATGAAGATGGCCACCGGTAAGGGATCCCCCTCCGGTAGGGTGCCGGAATGGGCTCCCAATAGGTTTTTGGTGGCTACAGAGGCTTGCGGCGGCAGAACTCCTGATCTATCTCCTGTTTCGATGTTTTTAGGGTATGTAGGCTTATGTAGGCGAAAGAAGTCGGTCGGGGGAGCCTCGAGGGGCCCACAAGAGGGTAGGGCGCGCCCAGGGGGGTGGGCGCCCCCCTATCTCGTGGCCTCCTCGAGGATCTTCTGACGTGAACTCCAAGTCTCTCAGATCATATTCTTCCTAAAAATCACGCTCCCGAAGGTTTCATTCCGTTTGGACTCCGTTTGATATTCCTTTTCTTCGAAATACTGAAACATGCAATAAAATAGCAATATGGGCTGGGCCTCCGGTTAATAGGTTAGTCCCAAAAGTAATATAAAAGTGTGTAATAAAGCCCATAATCATTCAAAACAGATAATAAAATAGCATGAATGCTTCATAAATTATAGATACGTTGGAGACGTATCAGCATCCCCAAGCTTAATTCCTACTCGTCCTCGAGTAGGTAAATGATAAAAGAAAGAATTTATGAAGTTTGAATGCTAGAAGGTGCACAAGCTTGATCAATGATAATTTCAATCACCTTTTCTAGCATGATTATATGTCATAACAGTAGTTCATCTCATAAAACTTCTCACGAACCAGTAACAAGCAATTCACATGTTGAAAGCATAGACCATAAACTAGCAAACTTTATTCTTAGTCATCAAACAATTGCAATTCATCTTATTTTCAGGAATAACAAACTCCACATACTCAACTATCATATAGTCTTCTACAATTGCTAACACTCACGCAATACTTGTGGTTATGAAGTCTTAATCGAACACTGAGGAAGATAGGGGCTTATAGTCTTGCCTCCCAACGTATTCACCTTTGGGTGATGTCAACAATAATAGTTCATGCTAACTTACATTCAATTGGATATATATATATCAGGATCACCCAACACAAAGTGCTTGCCAAAGGATAAAATGAAAGAGGGAAAGGTGAAGATCACCTTGACTCTTGCATAAAGTAAAAGACATAAAGTAAAAGATAGGCCCTTCGCAGAGGGAAGTAGAGGTTGTCATGCGCTTTTAGGGTTGGATACACAAAATCTTAATGCGAAAGAACGTCACTTTATATTGCACATTGTATATGGACCTTTATTATGCAGTTCGTTGCTTTTATTGCTTCCATAACAAGATCGTACAAAGCTTAT
The DNA here is from genome assembly GCF_018294505.1 of Triticum aestivum. Lineage (NCBI taxonomy): Eukaryota > Viridiplantae > Streptophyta > Magnoliopsida > Poales > Poaceae > Triticum > Triticum aestivum. The sequence continues at coordinate 91,226,614 of NC_057813.1, forward strand.
TTTCTCTGCACTAATAAGTCATGCATATTTAGAGAGCAATTTTTATTGCTTGCATCGATGACAACTTACTTGAAGGATCTTACTCAATCCATAGGTAGGTATGGTGGACTCTCATGGCAAAAACTGGGTTTAAGGATATTTAGAAGCACAAGTAGTATCTCTACTTGGTGCAAGGAATTTGGCTAGCACGAGGGGGAAAGGCAAGCTCAACATGTTTGAATGATCCATGACAATATACTTTAACTGAGATGTGAGAAAACATAACCCATTATGTTGTCTTCCTTGTCCAACATCAACTCTTTAGCATGTCATACTTAATGAGTGCTCACAATTATAAAAGATGTCTAGGATAGTATATTTATATGTGAAATCTCTCTTCCTTCAATATTCTTTCATGAATTGTTCAAATGACCAATACAATGCTTGCTAACCTTCAATAAATTTACAACCTCTACTTCTTAGATGTGAAGTCATTACTCCCCATGGGATAAGCAAATGAAACATATATAATTTCAGATTTATGACATTCAGCTCATTCAACTATTTACTCATAGGATATAAGTGAAGCACACGAGTAAATGAAAAACTACTCCAAAAAGATATAAGTGAAGATCAATGAGTAGCTAAATAATTATGTAACTATGTGAAGACTCTCTCTCATTAAAGAATTTCAGATATTGGTATTTCATTCAAACAGCAAGCAAAACAAAACAAAATGACATTGCAAGGATAGCACAACTCATGTGAAGAAGCAAGAACTTAGGCTCATCCGATACTAACCGATATTTGTTGAAGAAGAAAGGTGGGATGCCTAACGGGGCATCCCCAAGCTTAGATGCTTGAGACTTCTTGAAATATTATCTTGGGGTGCCTTGGGCATCCCCAAGCTTGAGCTTTTGTGTCTCCTTAATTCCTCTCATACCATGGTTTCTCTTTTTATCAAAAGCTTCATCCACACCAAACTCAACAAGAACTCGTGAGATAGGTTAGTATAAACCAATGCAAAACCTTATCATTTTCTACTGTAACAAATCACTTAAAATTATTATTCAACATTTCATACTAAATGTCTCTGCATATTTAATACTCCTATACTCAAATAGAATCATTAAACAAGCAAACATATGCAAACAATGCAAACATAACAGCAATCTGCCAAAACAGTACAGTCTGTAAAGAATGCAAGATTCATCATACTTCCCTAACTCCAAAAATTATGAGAAAAATAGCACGCTGTAGAAGATTTATCAGATCTCATTATTCAAAAAGATTCAACAATATGTCACTCTCTGACTTTTCTAGGGAATTTTTGCAACAGCGGTAAACTTTCTGTTTTCAAACAACAACATGTATACTAGCAAAATAAGCATGGTAAAGGATATCCTTGACATTTTTCTTGAAAATAAATATGCAAAGCATTATTCTAAATACCATCAAGCAAATACTAACAAAAGAAAATGACACTCCAAGCAAAACACATATCATGTGGCGAATAAAAATATAGCTCCAAGTAAAGTTACCGATGAACGAGGACGAAAGAGGGGATGCCATCCGGGGCATCCCCAAGATTAGGCTCTTGGTTGTCCTTGAATATTACCTTGGAGTGCCTTGGTAATCCCCAAGCTTAGTCTCTTGCCACTCCTTATTCCATAGTCCATCAAATCTTTACCCAAAACTTGAAAACTTCAACCACACAAAACTCAACACAAAACTCATAAGCTCTGTTAGTATAAGAAAATAAAACCACCACTTAGGTGCTGTAATGAACTCATTCTAAATTCATATTGGTGTAATATCTACTGTATTCTAACTTATCTATGGTTCATACCACTTAATACTAGCCATAGATGCATCAAAATAAGCAAACAACACAATGAAAACAGAATCTGTCAAAAACAGAACAGTCTGTAGTAATCTGTATCAAACGTATACCTCTGGAACTCAAAAAAAAATCTGACATAAATTGTTGGACCTGAGGAATTTGTCTATTAATCATCTGCAAAAATAATCAACCTAAAATCACTCTCCAGTAAAAAATGGCAGCTAATCTCGTGAGCGCAAAAGTTTTTGTTTTTTACAGCAAGATCACATAAACTTCACCCAAGTCTTCCCAAAGGTTCTACTTGGCACTTTATTGAAACAAAAGCTATAAAACACGATTACTATAGTAGCATAATCATGTGGACACACAAAAATAGTAAGGGTAAATATTGGGTTGTCTCCCAACAAGCGCTTTTCTTTAATGCCTTTTTAGCTAGGCATGATGATGGCAATGATGCTCACATAAAACATAAGAATTGAAACATAAAGAGAGCATCATGAATAATATGACTAGCACATTTAATCCTAACCCACTTCCTATGCCTAGGGATTTTGTGAGCAAATAACTTATGGGAACAATAATCAACTAGCAAAGGAAGGTAAAATAAGCATAGCTTCAAAAATTGAAGCACATAGAGAGGAAACTTGACATTATTGCAACTCCTACAATCATATGTTCCTCCCTCATAACAATTTTCAGTAGCATCATGAATGAATTCAACAATATAACCAGCACCTAAAGCATTCTTTTCATGATCTACTAGCATAAAATTTTTATTACTCTCCACATAAGCAAATTTCTTCTCATGAATAGTAGTGGGAGCAAACTCAACAAAATAATTATCATGTGAGGCATAATCCAATTGAAAACTAAAATAATGATGACAAGTTTCATGGTTATCATTATTCTTAATAGCATACAAGTCATCACAATAATCATCATAGATAGCAACTTTGTTCTCATAATTAATTGGAACCTCTTCCGAAATAGTGGATTCATCACTAAATAAAGTTGACACTGTTCCAAATCCACTTTCATGTTCATCACAATAAGATTCAACATCCTCCAAAATAGTGGGATCATTACTTCCTAAAGTTGACACTCTTCCGGACCCACTTTCATCAATATAATCATCATAAATAGGAGGCATGCTTTCATCATAATAAATATTCTCATCAAAACTTGGGGGACAAAAAATATCATCTTCATCAAACATAGCTTCCCAAAGCTTGTGGCTTTGCATATCGTTAGCATCATGTATATTCAAGGAATTCATACTAACAACATTGTAATCATGCTCGTCATTCAAAGATTTAGTGTCAAACATTCTATAGATTTCTTCTTCTAGCACTTGAGCACAATTTTCCTTTTCATCATACTCGCGAAAGATATTAAAAAGACAAAGCGTATGAGACAAACTCAATTCCATTTTTTTATAATTTGTTTTATAGACTAAACTAGTGATAAAACAAGAAACAAAAAGATTCAATTGCAAGATCTAAAGATATACCTTCAAGCACTCACCTCCCCGGCAACGGCGCCAGAAAAGAGCTTGGTTGACAGGGTGTGAGTGAGTGCCTCTTACCTAGCCTCCCCGGCAACGGCGCGAAAAAAGAGCTTGATGTCTACTACACAACCTTCTTATTGTAGACGTTGTTGGGCCTGCAAGTGCACAGGTTTGTAGGACAGTAGCAAATTTCCCTCAAGTGGATGACCTAATGTTTATCAATCCGTAGGAGGCGTAGGATGAAGATGGTCTCTCTCAAACAACCCTGCAACCAAATAACAAAGAGTCTCTTGTGTCCCCAACACACCCAATACAATCGAAAATTGTATAGGTGCACTAGTTCGGCGAAGAGATGGTGATACAAGTGCAATAAAGATGGTAGATAAAGGTATTTGTAATCTGAAATTATAAAAACAACAAGGTAACTAATGATAAAAATGAGCATAAACGGTATTGTAATGATAGGAAACAAGGCCTAGGGTTCATACTTTCACTAGTGCAAGTTCTCTCAACAATAATAACATAGATAGATCATATAAAAATCCCTCAACATGCAACAAAGAGTCACTCCAAAGCAACTAATAGTGGAGAACAAACGTAGAGATTATGGTAGGGTAAGAAACCACCTCAAAGTTATTCTTTCGGATCGATCTATTAAAGACTTCGTACTAGAATAACACCTTAAGACACAAATCAACCAAACCCTAATGTCACCTAGATACTCCATTGTCACCTCAAGTATCCATGGGCATGATTATACGATATGCGTCACACAATCTCAGATTCATCCAACCAACACAAAGTACTTCAAAGAGTGCCCCAAAGTCCACTACAAAAAAATACACTTCCATGATGATACGTGTTTGTCACAGTAGGTCGCGTTTTTTGTCATGCATGTACATCCATGACAAATTTATGACAGAATCAAGATAGTCATACCTGTGCTGTCGTAGAAGTGTTCCATGACATTACCAAAATTATCATCATGGAAGTGTCCACTTCCATGACGATAAATCGCGCGTCACAGAAGTGCTTTCGTCAAGGGTGACCGACACGTGGCATCCACCGTAACGGAACTCCGTTAAGCTATCGGGTCGGGTTTTGGATCCGATAACCCGTTAGCAGCCCCAACCAATGGGAAATTTCCACGTGTAAAATTCTTATTGGCCGGACGAAACACGTGTCAGCTCGTTAGTGGGTCAGATAGGCACCTATGATATGTCGACACGTGCCACGGCCCACCACTGGCCCATTTAGCTTACAAAGCCGGCCCGTTTGACTTGGTCAAAAGTTAACGGGCTGGCCCATGAAAAGCTTGTTAACGGTCTCTTTGCAAATAGCCCATTTTACGGCCTGTTAACTCACAGCCCGTTAGGCACTAAAGGAAATCGGCCCAACAACGTCATGTGGGCCGTCTAATATAACACCAGCCCATTTCACTTTCGGCCCATGTATGGCCCACGACGTCTTTCGGCCCATATGAGGCCTTCGTATCTTTCGGCCCTTTACAGGCCCACGGTGACTCTAGCCCATAATGAACAGTAATTTTCTTTGTACCCGTTAACGGCCCGTGATTTACATGGGCCGTTTCTAGCCCGTGTTAGCTTTCGGCCTATTGACGACCCATACATTCTTGGGCTCCTTTTCGGCCCTCGATTACTTCCGGCCCATTATTGGCCTGCTCCCCTAATGGGCCAAATTGGGCCCATGGCAAGAGTCGTCCCTTACTGACATGTTCCACAAATGGGCCAAATTCGGCCCATGGCAAGAGTTATCCCGTGTCGGTGTCAAAACCAGCGGATCTCGGGTAGGGGGTCCCGAACTATGCGTCTAGGCGGATGGTAACATGAGACAAGGGACACGATGTTTTTATCCAGGTTTGGGCCCTCTCGGTGGAGGTAAAACCCTACTCCTGCTTGATTAATATTGATGACATGGGTAGTACAAGAGTTGATCTACCATGAGATCAGAGAGGCTAAACCCTAGAAGCTACCCTATGGTATGATTGTTGTTCGTCCTACGGACTAAAACTCTCCGGTTTATATAGACACCGGAGAGGGCTAGGGTTACACAGAGTCGGTTACAATGGGAGGAGATCTTCATATCGTATCGCCAAGCTTGCCTTCCACGCCAAGGAAAGTCCCATCCGGACACGGGACGAAGTCTTCAATCTTGTATCTTCATAGTCCGGGAGTCCGGCCAAAGGTCATAGTCCGGCCATCCGGACACCCCCTAATCCAGGACACCCTTAGTAGCCCCTGAACCAGGCTTCAATGACGAAGAGTCCGGCATGCAAATTGTCTTCGGCATTGCAAGGTGGGTTCCTCCTCCGAATACTTCATAGAAGATGTTGAACACAAGGATAGTGTCCGGCTTTGCAAAACAAGTTCCACATACCACCGTAGAGAGAATAATATCTGCACAAAACTAATCTGCTGACGTATTCCGCAGCGTGACATCACGTCGCGGCCATGCCTTTATTTGAATCATTTTACCGTTCCACCTCAGCACATTTAGCGAGGCGGTTTCCTTGGCACGTCTTGTCAAAGCAGAGATCGTGCCCCCTTATTCCGGGATTCTCATCAATACGGGCGTGGGTAACCCAACCGTGCCTTTGGTATGACTCCCTAATTGAAAGCAAGTCCCAAACGGTTACGGGGAGGGCTCTTGGTATTCGACTCCTTTATAAAGAGACCAAGTCTCGGCTCCTTTTCTTTTCAATCCAATTGAATCCGCCCCTCGCTTCGAGTTCCAACACCCAAAGCTCTAGTTTTAGGCGCTTCGGACCTTCAACGATGTCCGGCTCTGACCTTCAAGGCCAGTGGATGCCTTCCTCCGTTACGGAAGAAGACGTGCGAAAGCTGAGAGGTGCCAGGTACCTAACCGGCGAAATCTCGCACAGGCTGCCTGCTCAAGGGCAGACCATTCCCACTCCTCAGCCCGGTGAGAGCGTGGTGTTCACATCTCATTTCCTTCGGGGGCTAGGCTTCCTGATTGATCCCTTCGTGAGGGGGCTCATGTTTTATTACGGGCTGGAATTCCATGACTTAGCTCCAGAGTCCATCCTCCAAATCTCGTCATTCATTGTCGTGTGTGAGGCCTTCCTCCATATTACCCCTCACTTCGGATTGTGGCTTAGAACCTTCAAGGTGGAACCGAAGATGATCGAGGGGCAGCACGCTGAGTGCGGAGGAGCTATCATAAGCAAGATGGACGACGCTCCATGGCCCGAAGGCCCTTTCCAAGAGGAGTTCGGCTTATGGCAACGAGACTGGTTTTACATTACAGCCCCCAGGGGCACCACATGGGTGGCGCCACCTGATTTTTGCTCGGGTCCCCCACCACGGCGAGCATCATGGGTCAATGAAGGGCTTATCCGGGGGCCGTCCAAAGATGTGCCCCTACTGCAGGACCGCATTTGAGATCTCCTAGAAAGAGATATCGACTTGACCATAGTGGCGCAAGTTATGCTGATTCGCCGCACGCTGCCCTGCAAACGTCGCCCCCTCCGCTTGTGGGAATTTAATCCGGAGGGACCGCGAGTCCTACAACATTTTATGGGCGCGACGCCCGTGGAGATGTACAAATTGTTCTTCGGATCACAAGCAAGGTGTCCGGACTTGTCCGAGGACGCAGGTCTGAGCTGCAATCGCCCGGATGCTCAGGTAAGTAGTCCCATATTTGGACACGCCATCCGTATTTTTATCATAAAATTTCCCTTTAACAGAGCTATCCTTTGAACAGGAGTGGATAGCGAAGGCAAAGCTTATCAGGTGTCCAGCCCCCCTGCCCGAAACCACGCTGGATCCCGTGTTAACCAGGATGCTGGAGATTATGCTTTCGGCAGAGGGTGAAGAGGGGAACCCGGGAGCTACTGCCTCCATGAAGGAGGCTGTCAGGAAGGGAGGAATCGAGAATTCCCCCAACCTGGGAAAGAAAAGGAGTGCCTCTGAAGACCCGGAGGGGATGACCTCGAAGCGGGGGAAGAAATCTTCGTTAGAGGATCCGGCGCCGGAGAATGCCCCGGCCGCATTGCGCCCTCAAGGGGATCAGCTTTCCTCCGAGCCGTAAGTAAAGAGAGGGGTTCAAAATGAGTGGCATCCCTGTTTTATTTCTGAGGAAGATAACCGAAATGTTACCTTGCAGTTTGGATCTCAACCCTTCTCAGCAGAGCTCGTCTTCAGGGGATCTTCGTCCGGAGATGGTGGAGAGCGAAACGCCTCCCCTAGCTGCACCGTCTCACGAGGCAGGCGACCCCGAGGTGTCGTCCCGGAGGGTTTTTCCAAGTCCGGACCCTGAAAAAGGTCGTCAGGCTAGTCCGGCGCCCTCTGGTGCGTGGTCGGAGGGGCTGAGGGATCTGCTCAGGCGAGCGTCCATCTCAGAAGAACACCGTATGTTGATGAACACGGTCATAGGAAGGATTTCATCCGCGGAAAGCGGATTGTACGAGGCCGCCAGGAATTTACTGACAGGCTTTGAGGTACGTGAAAAAGTGTACCTTTTGGTAGAGCCGCATATATAAAATGTGCCCTGTATAAATAGTAGCCCCTAAGACTCTATGTGTCGTCAAAAGTGACGGCGCGCAGAGGATCATAACCCCAGGTGTAATATGTCACCTTTTTATGAAGGTGGCCAGGCATACGGTGGCTAACCGGACTGAGGAATCTGCCGAGCTAAAGCGGCAACTTGACGTGGCGGATGCCGACATCGCGCTTATAAATAAGCGGCTAGACGAGGCACAAGGTATGCTCCACAAACATCAGATAAGATGGGTTCGATGCTTGTGCCTTATAAGATATGTGCTTAATGTAGATGGTGCTGCTGCCATGGAGAACATTCGGGCAGAGCTTGCCCGAGCCAAGGAGCAAGCAAGGAAAAGTGATGCGGCAGCCGTTAAGGCGGCTGAAGAGCTAAAAGCCGAACAGGCTGCTCACTGCCAGAGCAAGAAAGAAATAGCCGAGATGGCTAAAAAATTGAATGATGCTACCGACCGCTGTAAATTTCTCAAACAAGAAGAGAAGGCGGCTCAGAAGGACCGTGAGAAGATTACTGCCGAGGCCAAGGATACTTGCTCTGCAATGAGAGCTATGAAGGAGGAGCTACGTCAGGCCGGAGATATCACGACTGGAAAGCCCTATATGCCGCGGATGAAGTTCGGGGATCCTAAGTATGCTCCGTTAGACTGGCAGTGGAGTGCGGAAAACACTTAGCTGGATTTGGCAGCTAGTGCGGCAGACGCAACCGAACACTTCCGAGGTCGAGGTGACCATGTGTTCGAAGAACTTTTTTGGTCGCAGTTCCACAATCCAGAACACCCACTTTCGGTAACCGACCGTTTAGCCGCCTGGGCGGAGCTGAACAGGTTATTCGGACTCGCCATGAAGTATGTTGCGAGTCGTTTGTGGCCGGGAGAGCCAGAGCCGAAGAGTTATTTTAGCTTGGTGCAGCAGTTCCTTGGTTCGGTGCCGCATGTTGATGCAATGAAGAGGTCGGCGTGCATAGAGGGTGCACAAATGGCTCTTGCCTGTGTCAAGACATACTGGGCGGATATGAAGGCCAATGTTGTTGCATCCCGGGATTCGGACGAAAGCCGAGTACCTGCCAAGCACTACTTTGAGGAAGTTCTTCCAGGCGCTCGTTTAATAGAAGCGCAGTGCTCGAAGGATGTTGTGTTCAAATAGCATGTGCTATTGTAAAAGGAATAGTTTAATAGAATATAAAAGCTTTTTATACTTGTGCTTGCAAGAATTATAATACCTCCTGTGCGGCCGTTTAATGTATATGTGTATATAACCTGAAAGATGGCAGTCGTTGGCTTCAGCCCCCACACATATAATGCGGGGGTGTTCGCAAAAAGGCGCTTTTTCACACTTAATCCAACATCTTGGTCCTACAAAGGAGGTGATAGCGCGGCGAACTAGGCAACCGGACTATAATGCTTTATCACTTTCACTTAGCCATAGGAGTTTGACAGTGGGGCTACTTAATAGCCCCTTGGGGCACCGCGCTCGCCCGAGTTCGGGGCGCGTGTGTGCCTGGCCGGGAAGCGGCCCTTCGTTAATGCGGAGGAATCCTAAAGATTCTGAGAGTCATCGAGTGGTTGACCAGTCTCTCGCTATATCATGACAGTCAGTTTTCGGCTTTCTCTACTGAGGTGCTCGCCTAGCCGAATCGGGGCACAATTGCAGTAGTTCTCCTGGTGCCGCCTTAGCCGATAGAGCGGAACGTAAGGCAGTAAAACACAGGAGTCGGGCAAACCCAACATTGACCAAAGACATGATTCGGAGCTGATGCATATAAGGCCAAACTCGCGACGCCGAACACTCCCTAAGGTATTCAGTCTTTATGAAGACGGGCCGAACCAAAGCCCTTGGTAAAAAAGCCCCTGGTGTCCAGGTACGCGCAAAGTTCTGGCGTGGCCACATGCCAAGACGCCAGCCTCCTCCTCGGTTATTGCAAGAACCGGGGGATGTTGTCAACAAGAGACAGTAAAAAAGGTTTACGGAGGGTCTTAGTCTGAAAAGAATCCTTAAAACGGGTCCCTACTGCACGTCTGCGCCTGTGTCTCCGTTGTGCCGTATTCTGGACGGGCGTAGCACGGTGTTCGTCTGAGAAAGAGAGGAACTTAGTAAAAAATAAGCGTGCGAGAATTCTATATTAAAATAAACAAAATATAGTACAAAGACATGAGCAAAATTGAGCCGTATTGTCTCCTGGCGTAAACACGCGAAGCCCCTTGTTACAGGGTTATGCGGCTATTAAGCCTTTGTGTATTTATGCCGGACTCGTCGAGCCGTGTCCGGGATAGTAGGGCTGGATTAGTGTGCGACTGTCCAGGCGGCCGCACCATTACCCATACTTTGGGGATCAATTGATATTTCCCTTTAATGAGATGATGCCTCGTGGACCGGGCATTTTAAGTGTAAGGGATGCATAATGCGGTATTGCGTTAAAGCGGGCGAAAGCTTCACGTCCCAGTAGCGCTTGATAGCGACTTATGAATGGGGCGATATGGAAAGTTAGCTTTTCGCTTCTGAAGTTGTCGGGTGAGCCGAATGTGACTTCTAACGAAAGGGAACCCATACTCTGGGTATCTGGACCAGCGTGACTCCTTGAAAGGAAGTGTTTCCATGGCGAATTACTGCTGGGTTTACCCCTAGTTTGCGGATTGTGTCCTGATATAACAGGTTTAGGTCACTGCCGCCGTCCATAAGGACTTGTGTAAATTGGAATCTGTCAATAATCGGATCCAAGACCAAGGCAGTCCAGCCTGCGTTCCGGACCCCTCTGGAGTAATCCTGATTATCGAAAGTGATTGGTTGTAATAACCAGTGGCGGTGCTCCTCTGGGGCGGGCCGTATGGCGCATGGCGCCGTTCTGCTTTTCCCTTTTGTCATCTGAAGTGAATTTACTGTTTTGACTTCTTGTGGGAACTTCTTTTGTTCTCCGGTGTTCTGCTTGTGGGGTGCGTCGTCATCCTCGCTTGGTGTGTTGAGCCCCTTGTGTTCGGCGTTGAGTTTGTCGGACTGCTTGAAGACCCAACAATCTCTATGGGTATGGTTTGCGGGTCTCCCGGGGGTACTGTGTATTTGACATATTTTGTACAGGATTTTGTTGAGGTTAGATAGATCGTCCCTGTCGTCTTTGGGGGGTGGCTTTTTCTGATTTTGCCGAGAGCTTTTGAATCCGGCGTTGACTGCCGTGCTCATCGGGCTGTTATCCTTGATCCGGCGCTGCTCTTTGTTACGGCGTGGTTTCCCGTTTCCATCTCTGAGTTCGGATGTACTCGGGTCGCTGGTGCTGCTTCTTGCCAACCAGCTATCCTCTCCTGCGCAAAAGCGGGTCATGAGGCTTGTTAATGCGGCCATTGTTCTTGGCTTTTCTTGGCCGAGGTGTCTGGCGAGCCATTCGTCTCGGACGCTATGTTTGAAAGCTGCTAGGGCCTCGGCGTCCGGACAATTGACTATCTGATTCTTTTTAGTAAGAAATCTGTTCGAGAGTTTCCAGGCTGACTCTCCGGGCTGTTGAGTTATATGACTCAGATCATCTGCATCCGTAGGTCGGACATAGGTCCCTTAAAAATTTGCCCGGAAAGCATCCTCGAGCGCTTCCCAACTTCCCATGGTGTTTTTGGGAAGGCTTTTAAGCCAATGCCGGGCTGGCCCTTTGAGCTTAAGGGGTAAGTATTTTATGGCGTGAAGGTCATCTCCTCTGGCCATGTGTATGTGGAGGATATAATCCTCGATCCAGACTCCAGGGTCTGTTGTTCCGTCGTATGCTTCTATGTTTACGGGTTTGAATCCCGCTGGAAATTCATGATCCAGTACCTCATCGGTAAAACATAGGGGATGTGCGGCGCCCCTGTATGTAGGTGTGCCACGATGTTCAGATATTTTTTGTGTTGCATTGCTCACTGGAGCTTGCTTTCTTGGCTCATAGATGGATCTGGTTGGACAATTTTTTTGATGCGAATCCTTGGGCGGATCGCGTGCCGTATTGAGTGCGGCGCCCTTTGTCACTTGAGATCGATCATGAGGTCGTCTATCCAACCTGGTGGCTTCCTTGTTTTTTAACTGTGGGGGCTCTAAGGCCTCTTCATCAAATTCCGGTAGTAATTTCCGCTTCGGATAGATCTTTGTGTGATGACTGTTGCCGTACTTGTGTGCGGTATTTAGTACTTTGCCCCATCTGATTCTGAGTGCATCTTCCGCTATTTTGAGCTTCCGCTTCTGCTTTCTCAGGCTACGTGCAGTGGCAACGAGCCTTTGGTGGTAGTTCTAGGGTTCCAGCAACGTGTCCGGCGTGAGGTCGTCCGGACTGTTATCTTTCCTGGGGACGGATTGTTCGGTTTGTCCGCCCTGTTTGGATGGTTGCTCGACAGCATGTTCGTCTTCCGTTGATTCGCCCTGCTCTATGGTTGGGTCTTTGTCGAGGTGGGGCTTGGCGCGGCGCTTACGAGCTGCTTTGATTGTTTTTCGAGGGAATGATCCTTGGTTGCGCCCTTTTGATCCTCGTCATTGTTTCTTTTAGGTGTGTCCACCATGTATACATCGTGTGATGGGGTGGCTTTCCAGTGCCCTATAGGTGCTGGTTCTTGGTCGTCTCCTTCATCGGCGTTCATACTGTCGATGTCTTCGGAGTCGAAGTCGAGCATGTCGGTTGAATCATCGACAGTGGCTACAAAGTGGGTGGTGGGTGGGTTTCGAATTTTTTCGTCATTCGCATCCCAACCCTGCTGACCATAGTCCGGCCAGGGCTCTCCTGACAAAGAGAGAGACTTTAGTGAATTCAGGATATTGCCAAAGGGCGAGTGCTGAAAGACGCCCGCGGCGGTGAACTCCATGATCGGAGCCCAATCGGGTTCGATCGGAAGGGGTGCGGAAGATTCGGAGTCCGGAACGGAGTCCGACACTTTGGAGTCACGGGTCTTGCAAAGGACTAGGCTGGTATCCGGCTCTATCGCCGTAGAGATTGCAGCGCCTGGGACGGCGTCCAACCATCCGTCTCCGACTGGCGCAGTCGGCTCCGAACTAATAGTCGGAGCGGACGCCTGAGCGGCGCTCTGGGCGCTGTCCGGCAGCAGAGCTAGATCATGCCCATTGTGACAGTGCGGCGCGCTCGGCCTTGGCTCGAATCCGTCAAAGACCAAGTCCCCGCGGATGTCGGTCGTGTAGTTTAAGCTTCCAAACCTGACCTGATGGCCAGGGGCGTAGCTGTCGATCTGCTCCAGAGGGCCAAGCGAATTGGCCCGCAATGCAAAGCCGCCTAATACGAAGATCTATCCGGGGAGAAAAGTCTCACCCTGGACCGCGTCGTGGTTGACGATCGAAGAAGCCATCGGGCCTAAAGGTGACGACATAGAGGAACTCTCAATGAAAGCACCAATGTCGGTGTCAAAACCGGCGGATCTCGGGTAGGGGGTCCCGAACTGTGCGTCTAGGCGGATGGTAACAGGAGACAAGGGACACGATGTTTTTACCCAGGTTCAGGCCCTCTCGGTGGAGGTAAAACCCTACTCCTGCTTGATTAATATTGATGATATGGGTAGTACAAGAGTTGATCTACCACGAGATCAGAGAGGCTAAACCCTAGAAGCTAGCCTATGGTATGATTGTTGTTCGTCCTACTGACTAAAACTCTCCAGTTTATATAGACACCGGAGAGGGCTAGGGTTACACAGAGTCGGTTACAATGGGAGGAGATCTTCATATCATATCGCCAAGCTTGCATTCCACGCCAAGGAAAGTCCCATCCGGACACGGGACGAAGTCTTCAATCTTGTATCTTCATAGTCCGGGAGTCCGGCCAAAGGTCATAGTCCGGCCATCCGGACACCCCCTAATCCAGGACTCCCTCAGCCCGTTACTGGCCTGTTACCCTAATGGGCCAAATTCAGCCCATGGCAAGAGTCAGCCCGTTTTTGGACAGCCCGTCCTATATTCTGGCCCATTAACGACCCGTTATGCCTGTGATAGAATTAAGCTTTTGCAGTCCTACGGCTTGTTAATGGCCTGTTACCGTGCTGGGTCGATACCAACTACGCCTGATTACGACCCATGTAGACTCATTTATCCGACGACCCGAGGCCCACAGATTACAGGCCCATTTATCGACGGCCCGAGGCCCACCGATTACAGGCCCATTTATCGACAGCCCATAGGAGACCCATGGATCCTACGGCCCGTATATGGCCCAAGGGTAGTTGCGGCCACTAGCAAACAAGGGAAAAAGAAGACTAGGAAATAAATAAGGCCGAAACTGACGCTAGGCTATTAAGGCGATTGCACAGATTACATCCACTCGACATCAAAGATCGCCACCAGTGCAAATATAGGGAACACCCTACACTATACAAAAATGGCTTGCTGTTTTCTTTAGCCGGTGGTTGCACGTTGAGAATAAATTTTGTATTGCACCAAAACAAATTACAACTATATAACAAAAGGAAGGTTGGCATAAAACTTAGCAGTCTAGCAGATAAATGCACCACCAGAAGTTCAGAAGCTCGGTTCATTTGACCTGACTGTTACGTTTTCATGTTGTATTGTCTGATGGAGCACCATAACCCTCGCCTTCATTTCCCCTAGGCTCCTGAACAACATAGCAAATGTCTGATAGTCTGGTTTTAAAACCATGCACATCTTGACGACATTGAGCAATGTTTCTCCTTGTTTCACAAAGGGCCTCTATTAGGGAATGGACTTGTGTCTAGAGTGCAGATACAACATTGCTTTGAGCTTGCATATCTTGATCATGAGGCAGTTTGGACAATATTGCCTTAACAACCAACCCAGTATTACGCAGGAACGTGCTTTTGGCACTGTTAGTGGACAGGTACTGACCCACTACAGCAAGAGCTGACATTGCGGTTATAGTTGCCTCGCCACCTTTAGAAGGTGGCAGTTCCACCATTTTTTCCATAGCTCGCTGAAAAGTTGAGGTTTTACATTAGTAGTACCAGAACAGAAGATATTAAGGAGGTAGCAAAGCCAAACAAAATAGCTTTGGTCTATATACAGAACTTATTCTGGTGAACCCATGTAAAATATTACTTGTATTTTATTGCAAAGTACATACAAAACCAGGTTCCAAACATATGACCATGTACCATCACTTATGTATTGTCTATTTCTTCACATTGTATTGAGGGCTAAGGATAAAGAGATGAAGTTTATAATACGGTAAGCATAGTATGACATCATTCATATCACAAAACAACTGAGAACAGACAAACAGGCAATTGTAACGTTGTGTGGGCAAGTCCAGCACGGAACTAGATTACGGGTCAAGATAAAAGGAACATCACTCCTCCCTTTTAAACCTTGTAAGGTGCAATGATATGCTAAGACAATTGTGTATAAAATTGAAAAGAGTAATAGACATTGGCTGCAAACCATGCAGTTTAAGGCACACGTCAGAGTAAGTAGTAGTTAAAAGGCATGAGGATTAAGGACTTACAACAGCGGCTTTGACTGGTGTAGTCATGCCCTTCTTCTTGCTGGTGTCACAGTCCTTGAAGATTTCCACAACATTTGGTTCAGGTACTTTTTGGTCCTTGCGGGCTTTCCTCTGCATTTCGAACAAGTCAATATAGATATGATAATATGGTACAACGAAAAGAGTGAAACAACAGCTAATTACAAGAGCCTCATTGTGTGCAATATAGCTACGAGATCCTGTCGTCTGTTGGAATTTCACTTTTTTACGGTTGGCCTTGTTCTTTGAACAGTTCACCTACAACAAGATAGATTTGTGTGGCACATGCGTCAATAGGACTTCAACATGTGATCTGATCACATATATATAATGTACCTGATACTTTAGATCAGACCAGTGTTTAACAAGGCCCCTCCAGTCTTCATCCCATATATTTTCCATTGGAGATGTTTGGGAAAGTTCACTGTTAGCCTTGCCTTCAAAGTGAGTTTTCCTCAAGTTATACCGATACTGTCGTAGAGCAGACTTGAAAACATGGGTGCAAGCTTGTCTGGTTGCATAATCTTGGCTATCCAACTTGAACCTCATATGTTGAAAATTATGGGAGTCTCATTATCAGCAACCTAGAATGTATGGGACACAACAAGACGATATTAGTAGTTTCCATACATAACCATACTTATAGATAAATGGTCGAGGAAGGTGTTGAACTGGGTTTCGTCTTTGTCATTCCTGTACTGAATCCATGTTGGGAGGATACGTACATGAGACCTAACGACAACCGCTGCCTCTGATACTAACTTGGGTGACTCTGTAGCATCACGTGGCCTTTTTAAACCTGCCTCAAAACGGATCTCCATTCTTCCTCCTCTAGATTTAGTTAACCTATCGAGCATTATCCCTGATGTTTGTTTCCTCTTGCGCCTAGGTGCTAGTCCAACAACGAACATAGGAAGTGTTAGTGTACATCAAACTATGAGACTACATATAAAGAAGCATGCAACTGTAACTTGACTCTAGCAACTACCTTCTTGCTGTTGAAGCTCAAAAGGTTCATCTAATATTGCCAACTCGTCTTGTGTCAAGAGTGCTTGGGAAGTAGTGTCAGGTGGCAAGGGAGCTTGGGAACATGCTGCTAGCTCAGTTGACGCACGAGTATGTCGTGCAACTGGTAGTACTGTGGTAGGTGTTGCAAGAACTAGGGCTATCTCTGCTTGTTTGGTGGCAGCTATTTGTTTTTGTTTGGCTTTTTTTGCAGCTCGTGTAGCATGGGATGCTGTGTTTGTAGAATTTTCCGCTGGACTTTCACCTTCTATTGCACCATCAGTACCAGCAGAATCTGCAGGATTCGTCCGCTTCTCATTCCCTGCCATTCTGTGTTTCTTCCTCTTTCTCTGTGCCATGTTAAGTCAAGCCGACAGGAAAAATGAATAACAATTTAGTTCTTCAGAACAAATTGATGCGTGATGCAGACAAACTGAACTTTGATGTTAGACAACCACATGATAGGAGGATGTAATATGTATGAAAAACAGGACAGAAGAGATAACCAGAACTATGATGTGTAAACTAAGAAGAAGACATTTCACCAAATTAGAAGCAATGCAATGGAAGGTAGATACCATATGAAAGATGCTACACATATCGCTCTGCCAAGTTAACAGTGTCTCAGCATAAATGGCGTTTAAACAAATGTGAAGCAGTGCAAGAAATAAATCATATGCAAGATGCAAACAACATCACACTACCATGTTAGAGGTCTCTCGTCATTAGTGCCATTACATATTCACAGCATTGCATATTCACAGCTTATGATGTGTAAACTAAGGAGAAGGCATTTCAACAAATTAGAAGCAATGAAAGCTAGACACCATATGAAAGATGCAACGAATATCACTCTACCAAGTTAAAACTGTCTCGTCATAAGTGCCATTTCAACAAATTAGTAGTACAAGCTAGAAAAGAAAGTGAGATGTAACCTATATTACACTCCGAAGTCAAACGTGTCTTATGAGAAGTGATTGTTGCAGGTTACACAACAGTAGTAATTTGATGTAAGAACATGGTGTGATAGATAGATATTGTATGTTCTAGAAACAGGAACACGTGTCTTATTCAAGTATAATGTGTAAAGTAAGCAGATGGAATTCAACAAAATTAGAAGCAATACAAGCTAGACATCACACATAACATGCAACCACATATAACAGTGCCAAGTTAGAGGGAGCACCAGTGATGCTGCACTAGGGGAGACGTGCTCATCATAAACACAACTTTGTTGAGTGTCTATGCATGTGTTGTCTTGGAAATCATCTTGGGGGTGTGGAGGAGTAGAAACTGTAGAGGCCCTCCGTTTGGAAGGAGCACCTTTATCCGCTGTCTTGCTAACTTCCTTCCGCTTTATTGATTTTGAATTGTCAAGTAAAACCGACAAGAAAAAGCAATAAAATTCTCTCTTCAGAACTCATTCATGCATGATACTGACAATCACTACTTTGATGTAAGGCAAACACATGATACCAGGATGGAATATGTACGAAAAACAGGACGCCATGGCATGTTCACAAATGTTTGTGTAAACTAAGCAGAAACCATTCCAGCAAATAAGAAGCAGTGCAAGCTAGACACCACATGAAAGATGCAACCAATATGACTCTGCCAAGTTAAAAGCGTCCCATCATAAATGGAATTTCAACAAATTAGAAGCAGCGCATGCTATAAATCATATGAAAGATGCAACTAATATCGCACTGCATATACTAAAGGTGTCTCGTCATATTGATTGATGCGGGATACAAAAAAAACAATAGTTTTATATAAGGACATGCTTAATAGACAGATGTACTATGTACTAAATACAGGAAGGCATGTCACATTAACAGGTATAATGTCACATTTACAGGAGTATAAGCTAACCAGACTAGCACATGCAGTTTAACCAGATTGGAAGAATTACAATCTAGACGCCATATGCAACCTGCAACCACATATCACGCTGCCAAGTTAGAGCAAGCACCTGCGATGCTAGTGTGGGGGAAATGCTGTAATCAACTATAGAGCTACGTTCACTATCTTCATCTAGCATTTCTGTTTCTTGAGAATCATGTCGGGAGGCTGACGCTGCATTCTTTAAATGAGGAGTAGTCCCCTTGCCTGCCTGCCTCGTCATAAGTGATTGATGAGGGATACACACGAACATTAGTTTGATGTAAGAACATGGTTAATACAAACATGTACTAGTATGTACCAAAAATAGAAAGGCATGTCATATTCAAAGGTATAATGTGTAAGCTAAGCAGATGCAATTTAACCAAATTGGAAGCAATACAAGCTAGACATTCGGCTGGAGTGGTGAACATGATCATCTAGGACCTGAGAGCCTGGTGGGAGGCAGGCTGCTTCACCACCATCGCGGCTTCTTAGTTGGCTTCCAGGTGATGCCTGTCTTTGCTGGGCTTGTCACTGGCTCGGCCAGTGCCCTGACTAGCTATTTTTCTTCTGGTGCTCATGGGATGGTGGTTCATGTAAAAAATATCTTTCCTTATCTTAATAAAGACTGACTTCGGCCTTTCGAATACAAGCTAGACACCATATGGAACATGCAACCACATATGACACCGCGAAGTTAAAGCAAGCACCTGGGATGGTGGTTCATTGAGAGCGAGGTGATCAACTCCAGAGCAACGTTTACTGTCTCCATCTACTGACACTGCACCCTTTAAAGCGCTGTAACGTGCCGCGCCTAGCCGCGTAGAAAGCTGGCCTCTTTTCTTTTTTGCTTCGCTTTCGGCAGACTCTGAAATACCCTTGCATAAAAACACAATAGTGAGAGTATGGATGAAGTGTGTGCAGAACTAGTGCACTGTAAAAGTAGCAGATAGCAGGTGGCTGAAAAATAAATGACAGGAGACATATGATAGCTCTACAACATTGCATGGCAAACAAAATTAGATTCTACTCCGTATGATTTTGTAATATATGAGCACAGGAAATGCAGGTACTCCTCTAGCACACCACCACATGTGGTCATATCTAAGATAATAGTCGACACAAAATAAATAGGCCAGTCGATTTTTTTAATGAACCATCCGATCTATAAGGAACGGGCAGATGGCCTTCTTCTACCTCCCGCCAGTCACTGTTGACGACTTTCTCGAACCGCCAGCGACCACCGGCCCAGACCCGTGCCTCCGTCGCCCCTCCCTCCCATCGACCTCACACCACCGCCGTGCTTGGCAGCGCCCCCAAGCCATCCCTTTAATCCCGTCCGACCTCCAGATCGGGCGCTAGTAGCTCTAGGCCGCACACGCCCCTAAGATAAACACCAAGGCGCTGCTTCCCTGGTGTAATAGTCGTACTAGCGCCTGTTACGCCAGGGAATGCTTCCGTTAATTGGGAATCAACTGGCCAGAAATTGAAATTCAGGGGGGCGACGGGCCTCTAGCTAAGGTGAAATAGTATATGAGGAGAAACCTTGTGCATCGCGAGTTACTAGGAACATCTAGTATCAAGAAGAAGCGGTCAACTAGTGTCTTCTGTGGGATGAATACCGTGCAAGCAGAGACGTAAGATTTGCACGAATAAGGGAAGAGGAGTGCCTTCTTCGGTTGCCGGTGTGGTCACCTCCACATGTCGCACTGATCTTCTTCTTTTTACCGGGGAAACCGATGTTCTGGAGGGTGCAGGCTTGGACGAACCCATGGCCAAATTGTTGACTGTGTTGCCGTGGCCGTATGTCGGCGGAGGGGAAGCAGATCCGAGGCGGCGAAGGACGGCGTAGCAGGAACAACTCCGGTGTGGTGGAGGGTGGCGAAGTTGGAGCGGCAACGATGAGGCGCAGGACGGCGTGGTTGAACTGGCTCGGGTATGGACAGCTCGGCCTCGGCTTCAACTACTAGCTGTGGAGGGCGTTGCGGTTGAGGTTGCGGTGGATGACAACGTCGGGGTATCGGCTCCGGCGTGATGGAGGAGGGCGGCGGTTGGTGGGTGGGATGGGATGGCGGACGGATGACGCCGGGGTTTCGCGGCTGGTGGAGAGGTAGTTTTGGCGCCCACGGAGTACGAATGGGGAATCATACGGGTGGGGGGGAACCATGTTTTGGTCTGGGACGCGCTTGTTTTTGGGTTTTTTGAACAGAAGATGGGACGCTCTTGTTTGAAATTTGGGGAAAGTACAAACTTTGCCCCCTCTTAAATTTCAGACCTACTGCGGGTCGGGGGTAGGATGGTAATCCCAGGTGTCCCAAATAGTGGGCAGGAGCGATTTTGGCCGCGCGCATGTGTGCTTAGGCGGCCATTGTGTATGAATGTTTTTCGGAGGCGGTTGCGTGGCGTCTAGATGAAGCTACAAACCTACCCCGGTTTAGACCTTTGGACGTCGGGCCGGTAGGTTTCACGGGTCGGAGTTATTAGAAAAGTAATTTCCTTGTACTACCAAACATTGGTCTCACGCGGTTTCGGGCGAGTAGAGGCTCTTTTGGCACTTCGTTCGAAATTTTGAAACACAAGCATTCACGTTTAGAGTACTCTTGAACTATGAGGATTGACCTAAATAGACAACATTATATTTGACCTTGTATGTTTGAAAACCTCATTAAATTATCCACTTCCTTTTGAAATTTTGACACTTGAAAATCCTATAACTACGATTATTTTGGAATGGAGGAGCTAAATTTGAATCTATTTTGTACACGGCTACATATGCTATTATGTACAAAATCAGAGCAAAGATTGGTACCCCCATAGTTTAGGTATGGTTTACAAATGCCATGATATCAAATTCAAATAATTGAATGGACTTCATGTTGAATTCGATTTTTTTAAACCACCTTAGGTTGAATTCAAATGTATGCTAGTTCATAGGTAGCTATTTATAAATGTCCATTGTGTAACTTTCGTATGTATAATGTGCTTTACACACACAACTTGAACTATACTCACGTTTATATTCGATTGCTAAAGTGATGCATTGTCTGGAGTTCAAAATACTAACTATGTGGATCAATTGTGTCGAATAATAACATAGACATGCTCAAATTCGTTAGAATCTAGATGTCTGATGGATCAATGACCGCTCCTTACGTGAATTGCAAATATCATGATCCCATCCTAATATTTGGATACAATTTATATCTTTAATCAATGTGTAGAGCAGTCTTTTACGTGTAGTTTCACTCTCCATCAGTGGTCCCTCACACATGCTCACACACTCACTCCCGAGGTGTCTTTCTCGCACACATGCTATAGATATAACCCTCCCTCCCTCTCGTAACCATTTACAACTGTTTTCACTAACCTTTATCACAAGCACTCTTCCTCCCGCAAACATACACATGCACAATCCTCATCGACCCTTTCTATATACATGGACCTGCCTACGTGTCTCATGTACGCACATTATCTTTACACCTGTCTCTCACGCATTATCTCACACCTCTCTTCCTAATCGACGAGTATGATTCTAGCAGAGCATTCTGTAGGATGCCCCTTAAAGTTAGGTTGGATGAATAGTAATATTAGAGATAAAGGGGTTACCTTAGTCCGAGAACCTAGGGTTACAAATCCTAGCCAGCTTTGTTAGTGGACACAGAGTCCTTCACAATTCTGCAATCTTTGTCTTGTACGACTAGTCATCCATGGGTCTTCCTAAATGTGTCATGGGCCGACCAATGTGGCGCAGGACGAAACCGAACGAAGGGCCTCACCTCGACCCACCTGACCTCACGCGGTGACACACCCTCTGCCCCCACGTCTCATTATCTTCTCACACCCACACATACCAACACAAACACCACACACACAGAAAATTTCTTCTGGTGCCTCTATTCCCCCCTTGCATATACACACTCAAGGGAATGGAATCTCTTGTCGTGATGTCATATTCGTCTCTCTCTCTCTAGACCACTCTCATTTCTCATGCTATCTCTCCCACGCCCCCCCGTTGGCCCCTCTATCCATGCCTCTCTCTAATACGTAATACACACACATACCTCTCTAGGCCCCGCCAAATGCATTAACTACACATTCACACATGTTACATCACGTACCCCATTGATCTAAAAATCCCTCTCTTCATGTTTATTTCGCATACAACATTCCTTTTGAATAAAGTGTGGCCAAAAAATTATTTTAGAGTTTCTACATATATACAACATTACAAAGTTATATGGAGGAGTATGAACACTAATTTGCATTGCATGGTGCCCACAATGATATTTATTCCGCACTGTGAATTTGTATATTTTTATACTATATACAAAGTTAGTCATAATAAAGAGAAACAAAGAGCATCTCTCTCTCCATCGCATACCCCCCCTGTACGCCCCTTTCATGTATGCACACAAAACTATCTCCAGGTCCTCTAAAAGTAAGCCCCCAGAAAATTCATACGTGTTTCATCTTTCTCTCACGATATATGCAATGATGATCATTGTATTTGAAGCGAAAGCACGATACATACATTGGGCTTCATAATCCACTCATTACGGTCACCATTTACGTTTAGTGGTTATTATACAGTCACGGGCTCACCGTACAACTTTGTATTTTCTCATGACATGACTAATTGACCAGTTAAAACACTCCACGTGGCACCTCTAGTGTTGCATCACATTATCTCACTACCATCGTGCCCACCTATCGACTTGTATCTACTCTACATCTACACTATTATAAAATACATAAAATATAAAATACACTCTTATAAAAAATAGAGTTGGTGATGATGGTGTGCCATCCATCCTGCAATATAGGCCGTCCGATTTATATCTGACGGATAGGAAAGAAACTATGGCAATTTTGCAAAAAGGTACCCACACACCTCTCCACATTTGCAAATAAGGCCTTCCCTCGTTCATCCTTTTATCTCACAAGATAAATAAGTCATACAAATGCATCTTGATGTTACGTGCAACACACAGACATCTTGCTAGTAAGAATGAAAACAAACGACAAAAAAATATTTTGACGGTGGTTCGAAGTCATGACCGCGGGCAGAACGGACAAGGTGGCCTTGTATTGGTATGCTGATCCGTCTGTTTTAACACACAGGAGCTGGTGTGGTGATTATACACACATGCACGCATGCACACGAACTCCATCCACACAACACTCACACAAACACATGCACCCACGCACGCACCCAACACTCACATGTACACACGCAGCCACACATGCACGCAACACTCACACGCACACACACACATGCATGCACACACCAGTACACCACACGACAAACACACACTCTCACACTCAAGTGCTCAACCTACACGTGAATGCCCACACATCAGGCCCTGACAGACACATACACAACCAGGTGATTCCCGCGCACGGGTTGGAGACTTATCGCGCCTGAGTAAATTTGTGTTTATCTGACCTTTTCTCTATGCGAACTGACAGGTGGGACCCACAAGGAACATGGTCAATTTAACTAGTCAACATGGCGCCACGCAGACTATTTGGTCGGTCAACAGAGTGCAATCCGATGCTGAACTGTGAGCAAGTGACTGGATAATCACCGCAAAACGCATATAGTGATCGTAATCAGCTTATTCTGAAGTTCGGTGACCGTATTATGCTTTTCTCTCTGTAGGCCCTCCAAAACTACATCTCTACACGTTCTCGCATGTTACATCTAACAACTATGCAATACAACACTACTACTACACTCTAACACAATAAATCATATGTGTTTTTAGTTTTACTAGATATCATATTGTTACTTATAATTATTCAGTTTGCATACATTAAAATTGCCTTTGAAATGTGTGGCCAATATCATCTACCGCGCGGGAAAAATCCCGCCCTTTCCTGTTTAATAGGGTTTGTATCGATGGATCGTGCGAAACAACAAAACTATAGTACTATACAGTACAAGTGACAGTTCACTGGGCCGTCGTGTCGTCTACTCCTCCATCGTAAGAGTGGAGCGCTCACTTTCATAAATCTTCTAGTCCCTTTCGCCGACATGTGGGACATCAAGCTACCGGGTCCACATGCCATATCGGAATACAGTGCAGAGCAGCCGGAGTGAAGCACCCCAGTCATGGCGCTGGTGTAGTAATGAGCAATGAGGCATAAAATCACAAAGCTGCGCCTTTCCCGTAGTTAAGTTGGAGGGACGAAGTAATAATGCTAAAAAAAGTAGCTGGAGGGACGAAGCAACCATCATTTCACTCGTTGCTGAATCCGCTTCTCCCTCATCTTCTTCAACTTAACCACGTGTTGCTTCTGTCGTTGTTCTGCCTCATGTGGGACGCGGATCAGCATGGTAAAGCACTGACACGTGGGACCGCATGTTAGCAAACCGCCAGGACAACGTCCTTTGAAAATAAGAAACCTCCCCCGCCATCCGCACGGAAAAATCACCTTCTTTTTACTAATCTTTGATTCTATAATTTTTTAGATCAATATAATTGAGATTTGTATAGATAGCACACAGGAGCAAAACCAAGTGGTACGGTTAAGGGCATCCACAATGTGTAGCCAAATGTGAAAATAGCTTTTGGCATCATGGGAACCATTGTGGACGGTGTTGCCAAAGCCAAAAAATGGAACCGAAGCTCCCTAGTTGATTGATTGAAGGAATAGAAAAATGCAATGTCTCTCCTCTTTCTCCCATGCTTGGACGCATGTAGTATAGTATGGAGCATAGAGTCTACTCCCCTGTCCCTTCTATCACAAATCACAAAGTAGTGAGGCGTCAAATCACAAAGCACGGACGAAGCAACCATCATTTCACTCTTCGCTAACTCCGCTTCTCCATCGTCTTCTTCGAGAAACCATCTCACCGCACTAGTACTCCTAGTAGTAATACTAGTAAAGGACTTCCTGGATGCAAATAAGGCGGTTGTCTCGGCTTGCAGGCGGCACTTGCGAACGACTTACCGTGGTCTCCCTCAATGGCGTTCTCCGTCGAACGCACTTCGCCAAACCACAAAAAAACAGAAATAAAAAAATCATTGACATCACCGCAATGGGAAAGGAATTCAAATATAGTTACTACCTCCATTTTTTGTACACAAGGCCAGTATATCAAAATTACAATTTGCAAAGGGCCACTAACACTAATTGAGGCAAAATTTATGGGGTTAGCAACCAAGGACATTAATATCCCCTGCATGCATGCGGAACTGAGAAGGTTCGTTTGCATGGCACTGCATTAATCAAGCGATAAGGAGTGAGATGGTTAGCTCTTTGGTCTTTCGAGAAAAAAATACGCATTAATTGACACATGAAACGGGGATTTGTATCAAAGGAAAACCCCGCCTTTCTTTTTTAACACTAGTACTCCTAGTTCATACATACTTATCCTGTTTGGGTCTAGGCCTTGCATTGCCAAACTTCGCCACACATTTTTGCCAAGCTTGCCTAAAGTTTTCAAAATGAGAAGGAGGTACACTTGCGCACGGCTGTCGGGGTCGCACCGCACCCTCACACGGTCGCTCCTACACGCCGCGGTCGCACTGCACCCTCACACAGTTGCTCCTGCACGCCGCAAACCCAACCAAGGGAATGCACCCTCACCGACACGTGTTGTCGCATGTGAACAAACCAAACTCAGCCATCCTATCGCTGACACATAATTTTTGTTCATAGAGTATGTTTATCCAACCGCATGTTGGGGAGTATCCGTACGGCCCGTGCGGTGGTCTGTTGGGGAAGAAGAAGAGGTGAGGAAGAAGGAAAGAAGGGTTAGGAGACGTAGTATATTCATCCAACCCCCTGAAATGGTAGACTGACCCAAGTCAGGCGACTTGCATAACAAATATAGTATGTTTTTACATAGCAAAAGATCCATAAAAACAACAACATAAAGAAAAACTATCACTGCTCGCGGAAAGAGACGCCCTCGTCATCTTTGGCTGCCGGCGCGAACCAGCCATCGCTGCCGACGTGTGTCTCTGCACCGTGGTTGTCCTCGGCCTCCAGCTACTCGTTCAAGCGGAGCGTGCGGGCGCTCTGCACGGACGAGAGCACAGCCCGGTTCAAGTCGAGGACGTCCGGTTCCGCCTGCAGGAGGGCCTCGATGGCAGCGGCATCCGCGCACTCCGTGTCGAGTCAAGCCTCCGCCGCCCGGTTCAAGTCTAGGACTTCCGGTTCCGCCTGCAGGAGGGCGTCGATGAGAGCGGCATCCGCGCGCTCTGCGTCAAGTCGAGCCTCTACCGCCTAGTTCATGTCCAGGACGTCCGGTTCCGCCTGCAAGAGGGCCTCGATGGCAGCGGCATCCGCGCGCTCCGCCTCAAGTTGAGCCTCCGCCGCCCGGTTCACATCCACGACATTCGGTTTCGCCTGCAGGAGAGCCTCGATGGCAGCGGCATGCGCGCGCTCCACGTCGAGTTGAGCCTCTGCCTCCCGGTCCTCCTTTAGTATCGCCATGTTGAACCGCTGGTCCGCCTGCACCATGGGGGACTCGGACGCCGGCACGAAGTCGACGTCCATCGTCTTATACCCATCGGGGGCCTTCTGCGCCGCGACCTCCGCAGAGAACATTGGATCGGCTTCCTCCTCCTCGTAGCTTGGCTCCAGAGAACTCGGGGATTGGCCCGCCGCAAAGCGAGCTTGGGAACGGAGGTCTGAGACGCCGACCGCCGCCGCAATTTCTGCACGGTGCTCCGGCGTCAGCATCTTGTAGTAAGTGATCTTGCGGCGCACCATGGCTTTCCGGCGAACTAGGGGACACTTGATGCGGGCTAGGGGATCGAAAGGTGGGGGAATGTGCTGGAGATTTGGTGTGGTTTTAGGGCAGTGGCTGGCGTAGGCCGAGCAGCGAAGGTTCTGGTGTGAATAGTGGTTCTGGTGACGACCGGTCAATCGGTTTTGACTGTACATCGCTCTTGTCGCGTTCACATTGCAGCCCGGCACGCTGGACCCTCCATGTCGCTCACCGAATGGAACGCGCTTCGTCTTGCATTTTCGCTCGCTTGTGGGACCGCAGTTGAGAGCAAACCGACATCCCCCCCTCCCCCGCCCGCGTCATTTATTATACCACCACTCCCTCCATTTTATGCAGAGTAAATAAAAACAGAGGGAGTATACTACGGATGAGGATCCCCTGACGTGGCCGAACCCATTGAGTAACTGACATGCGGGGCCTAACAAGCATGGGGTCCACCAGTAAGTGATCGAAAGGGAGGGTAAGGCAGGGATACCTATGTCAGAGGATCCACTTCCACTATACTACTTTGACCAAATGTTAGAGTAATAATATATGACATGCAACTTACACAAATGTTAGAATATATGACATGCAACTTACACAAAGCATACAGGGTCTAATGCGTTTTTCGAGGCTAACTTTGACCAAATGTTAGAGTAATAATATATGACATGCAACTTACACAAAGCATACGGTCAATTTCGTATGTGAAAGGAGTTTCCAATGATATAATTTTCACATTATACATCTCATGTACTCCCTCCGTCTAGGTGTGTAAGTCATCTTACGAAAACCAAATAATCCCAAAACACATAGGCACGGTGCATTAACTTCTACCTCGCTTCTTGTTTTTGACATATCAACCAATAAGAGATGAGGGTGTGCATGCTTTTAATGACCTGAGACTATCAAACATGACATGTAGTGGTTAGTTCATTGCATGCAATACTATTAATTAGCAAATAAACATTAATGTCTCTCGTTTTCTCCTCCTCCTTGGTCACGGTGCACAGCCTAAGATGACTTACTCACCTATGTGAAAGGAGTACTATTAATCTTGTCAATAGTCAAATTGGAAACCATCTCGAGTACAAATCTAGGAGTACGTACGAATCTAACAATATTGATTGGGCGTTGTTGAATGTTGATACCTTTTTTTTATCATAGTAGAGATACTTTGACTACATATCAAACTTATATGTAAAGTAGAAAGGATAGGAGGGAGTATATTGTACGTTCAAAAACGAAACGAACATTGAATACCCTTTATATATGATTTGCGGATGCTATGATCACCGGTTCAAAATTTTGAATCCGCCTTAGGTATCACGTGCTCCCACTCGTTCCCTCTCGATTTCATCTCGGGGTACGGAGATCTATTGAAAGGGGACTAGGGTGGGTACATGCGAATGATACTCGGCGGAATGTTCAAATGAGGCATGCGGGAGGATGGACTCGACTGGAGGGCGACATGGTCGATGGAGAAGAGGGTTGGAGAGGAATGAGAAATAAGCAAACGCCACATGACTACACTTGAACAGCTCAAATAAACAATAAGTTCTCTCGCTTGGCCTACATAGTGAAAGGCCTAATGTGCAACGTGGAGCACTGACGCTCGAATATGGCCGGGAAAACAGGGAAACTGACATGTGGGGCATACCCGTCGGGACGACGTAGCGCAGACTAGTCTAATGGAGGAGCTGGGGCCAACAACCGTTCATGTGGGTCGTTGGGGCCAACAACGGGGCACAACTCTAGCACCGCCTCTGGACACGGCGACCGCGGTGAGTGACACGCTCATATCGTCGATAGACACGGTCGATTTCAGTGTGCCGAGGGTGGAGTTAGTGTTGTGGCACGACCAACGGTATGTTTGGTTTGTGCCCAAGGTTGCCCCATCAAAGCATTGGGAAGCCAAAATTTTGGTTGAGGTATTGGTTGCCCATGATTTGGCCGACATTGGCAAGAAAAATGAACTAGAGTTGGCTAGAGTTCATTGGCATGCCAAAGAAATGGCAACCATCCAAACAAAGACCAATCTTTGGGTCATGACCAAAATTTTGGTAAGGTGCACTTTGGCCACAATCCAAACACACCCCAACACCCGGCTCGTCGAGGATGCACGGGGCGCCGCGACGCGTCCGCGGAGTGGTGTAGCGCGGCTAACTGCATCCTTTGGACCTGAGACCATGCCGGGTCGTCTTGCTTTTTCAATGACATGCGGGGATCGCATTTGAGCAAAGGGCATCTCCAGCGTTGCCACGACTTCAGCTGACTACCCTGGCACACCAAATCCCTCGTCCCTCGCGCCGTCACGCGGTGCGTTCCCAGCCGGCGCCAACTGCCCACATTCATGCCGTCCGTTCATATGTCGTTGTTAAGAGGCTTGGTGCCCAAGGAACCAACTCCGACGACTTAATGACGCACCCGGACGCTTGGCCTCACCGGAATGCGCTACTTAAAGCGGCAACACCCAGCTAACCTCCACACCATAGCGCATCGTCCTCCTACCTGGCACCACATCCGCCATGACCGCAAGTGCGAATGCTCTGTGGGAGAGCTTGTCTTCGGGAATGAAGCTCGAGGTCGCCGCCCTCGCTCAAGTCGCCTCTCGCGACGCAATAGCGGCGTAGCCGGACGCGGACGCGACCGCACAAGCGGTGGCCACGCTGGCGGCCGACGACGGGAGCACCGTCAGCCATGCGTCCTACTTGCCGCCGTCCAACGTCCGGCACCGCTGAGGTCGGGGACTCCTCCGAGGATGAGTAGGGCATGGGAGGCGGCACGGCATGGTGTGCCAACTCGCTGGTCCGTATCCCGTGTTCTACTCTTCCTCGCCGGAGACCGCACCTTCACTTCACGGGTCTTAAACCCGGCCCCCATACATAGAGATCGCAGATGGAGGACGTTGGTCGTCGCCGTAGAATAGGTTAAGGGTCGGGTTTATTTTATTTTTCTGTCCTATAAAAGTTCGAAATGTAATGAAAATCTGCCGTGTTTGCATTAATCTCGGCCGGTGTATATGAACTTTCACAATAATATACATATTGTAGGAGTACTAACAAGATGCCCGTGCGTTGCACGAAAGATCAAGATCTTGTGGGAGAAAAGGATAAACGAGGGAAAGCCTTATCTGCAAATGTGGAGAGGAGTGCGGGTAAATTGTCATAGTTTCCTTCCTATCCGTTAGATATGACGGCCTATATTGCAGTATGAGAGGCACACCATCATCACCAACTCTGCTTTTTATTGAACCAAGACAAATCTAAAAAACCCAACTAAGCCAACCTCCCAGCATGTCGCACGGGAAGAGACCCGGACACGCCGTTTTAGTCGGGATTACCGGATTACTAGTAGTAGTATCGATGGATCGCGCGAAGCAACATTTTTTTTGAGGGGGCGAAGCACCTAGTTTAAAAGAAAAAAAGGCGGTACACTCACAACACTCCTGTCGCGGTCGCATTGCACCCCACACACGTTCGGTCCTGCACACAGCTCACGCAAACGGAACGCGCTTCGGCTTGCCTCTTCACTGACACGTGGGACTGCACTTGGAGAAACCGACCATGCGCCAAACTCCCCCCGCCCACCGCACGAAAATCCTCCCTCCCCCCCCACAAAAATTCCCCCCAAATTCGATTCAACCGCCCTTCGGCCAAATATTCCCCAAACCCGCCTCCCTCCGTCCCCCCTACACTCCATTCGCTCCGCCAAAGCCGCCCTCCCCGCCGCGCCGATACGTCGGCGCCGCGGTTTGTCGAGGGGACGCACGGCGATCCTCTTGCTCCCACAGTACGCTCTCGTAGACTGCCATCCTCTAGCCGTGCTGCCACCTCTGGCTACGTTCTTGTGGAGGCGCACGGCGGTCAGCGCCGCCACCGCTGGCGATGTTCGTGTGGAGACGCACGGCGGTCAGCTTCTCCCACGGTACGCGCATTCTAGACTGAGGCCCCGTTCATGTCGGTGTAGCGCTGAATGTTAGCTGATAGACGCTGTTAATCTCATTGTTTGCCGAAGTAGTTTACTGTCAATATGCTCTGCTTAAGAAGCTTCCTTTCCCTGTTCTGCACTCAAGCTTCCTTGCCGAAGTAGTTTGCTGAGATGGCATGCCAAGGCCGATTAGTTGCTAAAATATCCTGCCATATATTTATTGTGACATAGATTGCCATGGTCTAGTAGCCAATCTGTTAGGTGAAATAGCTCTACACCGTTTTATACTCGATCTTTGTTGCTGTGATGGCCTTCGATAGTTCGATGGCTGTATGCTCGGCCTCATTGACTGCTGAAACAGCCTGCCATAATTTAGCACTCAAATCTGTTTGCTGAATTAGCTTTACATATATTTCGTTACTTAGATCTGCTCGTCCAAATATCTTGCCATAGCTTTAGACATCGACCTAGGTATTTTTTTTGGACTTCATAAAAAGCATATATGTTTTTCCTGCAATATCTAGTAGAAGAACTAATTTGTATGTCTAACAGATGGACAGGACTTGGATAACTTCTTCTCAAAGATTCTTCGCTGCATATGTCGAGGGGGTTGAAAACTTCATGAACTTTATCAGAGCTGAGTACGGTGGTCCGAAATCAGATGTGCTCTGCCCGTGTAGCAGTTGTATGAATTCAGTTACAAGACCCCAATCAACTGTGCAAAATCATCTACACTTGTATGGGATGTCGGTCACATATACTAGGTTGGTTCATCATGGTGAAGCTGTGAACGTCAATGTTATTGACTATGTGGAAGCAGCAGATCACCATCTTGATCCGCCTGATGCTCAGGTGGAAGAGGAGGAGGAGGAGGTGGTGGAGGAGCCAGTGAGTTTGACCAACATTGAAACAATGCTACGAAATGCTCGTGCATTCCGTGAACTTTCACCTGCAGAAGAAAAACAGTGGGCCCGCATGTTGGAACAATGCAACGTTGCTGTCACCCCAGGAAATAAGCTGTCAGTATTCTCAGCTATGGTCAGCTTTCTTCAGGTGAAGACATCTGAGCGGATGACCAACAAATCATTCGATGCCAAATCTTTCCCAGATGTGTCTGAGCTGCCACACACCTACAGTAAAATGAAGAATTTCCTTCGTGCAGTTGGAATTGGATATGATATGATCCATGTTTGTAAGAATAATTGTGTTCTGTTCTGGAAGGATTATGCCAACTTAAGTGAATGCCCGAAATGCAAATCATCAAGATGGAAAGATGGCGATGCTGTGAAGAGGGTTCCTCATGATGTTCTGAGACATTTTCCAATTACACCAAGATTGTAGAGGTTGTTTCATGATGCTGAAACAAGAGAGGATGTACTGTGGCATTCTAGGAACCAGGAGTATAGAGATCAGAATGTAATGAGCCATCCATCTCATGGTAGTGAATGAAAAAACTTCAATGATAAACACAAAGAGTTTGCTGCTGACCCGAGAAACATTAGACTTGGCTTAGCTTCAGATGGATTTAACCCATTTGGCCACCAGAGCGCCACATATAGCATGTGGCCAGTGCTTGTTATCCCTTACAACATGCCTCCAAATGTCTGCACCAAAGAATCAAACTACATGATGGCCTTGCTCATCCCAGGTCCAAAAAGTCCTGGAAAGGATTTTGATTTGTTCATGGAGCCTCTTGTGGAGGAACTTCAACACTATGGAAGGGTGTTCTCACTCGAGACCTATATAGCAGCCCACCAGCTGATTTCTTTCTGCGTGCTGTTTTAATTTGGTGCATCCATGATTATCCGGCTTTGGGCACTATGTCAGGGCGAACGACACATGGTTACAATGCATGTGTTCGCTGTGACAGGAATCCGCTGTCATACGCAATACTTAGCAAGATTTGTTACATTGGACACCACCGTTTCCTTGCCAAGGACAAGACGCATCCTAGAAAATACCGAAGACATGTGTTCAATGCAAAGCATGAAAACCATGATGCTCCAAAGAGGCTCACCGCCGAGGAGTTGCAAGTGGAATTAGAGAAGGTCAGGCATATTACACCAGGAAACCATCCTGGTAGTGGTAGCGGGAAAAGGAAGGGTGGCACGGTAGAAGAGAGATTATTGTTTACCCGCAGGTCCACTTTGTGGGACTTGGAGTATTGGAAAGATTTGGATCTGCGGGATAATCTTGATGTGATGCACATCGAGAAAAATATATGTGACAGCATTATCGGCACACTTCTTAACATTGAAGGCAAGACGAAAGATACCTTAAAACCTAGGATTGATTTGACACACTTGGGTATCAGAAAAGATTTGCAGGTGCAAGATGAAGGTAAACCACGGGATATGGCACCAGCTGTGTACGTCTTGGACAAGGTAAAAAGAAAAGAGTTCTGCGAGGTCCTATCACGTGTGAGATTCCCACATGGATTTGCTTCCAACCCTAAAAGGAGAGTCAGTGCAGATGGAAACAAGGTTCAAGGGTTGAAAACTCATGACTGCCACATCCTACTTCAAAGGGTTTTACCTGTTATCCTTAGAGGATTGGGCCGCCCTGACTTATACAGAGCAGTTGCAGAGTTGGGACAATTCTTCAGGGAACTCTGAAGTAGAAATATCAGGATAGATGCTTTGGAGCGTCTTAGAGACAAGATACCAACTATCCTATGCGACCTTCAGAAGATATATCCTCCAGCCTTCTTTGATGTGATGGTGCATTTGGTTGTTCATCTACCTGATGAGGCACTACTTAGAGGTCCAGTACAGTATGGCTAGATGTACCCTATTGAAAGGCGGCTAGGCACTTTCAAGGGCTATGTTATGAATAGAGCTAGACCCGAGGGTTCCATTGCAGAGGCCTACATTGCTACAGAAGCGTTGACATTCTGCTCAAAATACATTGAAATAGCTGATCAGCTTAGCAAAGAGGTGGGTGAAGACAATCCCGGGCTCAATGTTTTCGATTATTCTGTTCGAGTTACAGGGAAGAGTCGACAAGAGGACGGACCTAAAGATTTGGACAAAATGGTTTGGTATGTGTTGAATAACTGTCCTAAGATACTACCTTATATCAAGTAAGTGCAGTACTGCAGCTTATACATCGTAATCTACTAAACTTGCAGCACATTCTTATATATTTAGATGTTTGACACGATCACTATGTTGTGCAGCATCTACAAAGAGGAGTTACTGCTGCAAAATCCAAGAAACATTGACAAACTGGTTATGGCAGGATTTGCGAAATGGTTCAAGAACCATGCAAGCTTTTGAAGTGCACTGTCAGTTTTTTTAATATATTGAGTACATAAGATGATCAGCTTGTCTATTTTCTAACCATAGGTTAAGAAGATGCAGGAGGATGGGCAGGCAGTTGATGATGCCCTTTACTCACTAGCAATGGGTCCTGATACTCAGGTAAGACATTATGAATCTTGCGTTGTTGGAGACGTGCGCTACAACACCCTTGCACGAGACGAAGGCAGGAAGACACAAAACAGTGCCATCATGAGCACGGATACGTATGACAAAGAGACAACTGAAATGTATGCTAACATAATAGACATTGTTCAGTTGCAGTATATCTCCAGTTTCGAGGATCATCGGTGTGTGGTTCTGTTGTGCTGTCGTTGGTATAACCTGTTTTCCAGGATCGCAAAACCCAGAGCTGATGATTATTTCAAATCCATCAATGTCAAGGTGGCATACCAGACCAACGAGCCTTTTATTTTGGCAAATCAAGCAACACAGATATTTTTCTTGGACAACACATTTGCACGTAGTGATGACTGGAGAGTATTGCAAAGGTTTGAGCAGAGGAATTCGTTTAATGAAGTTGCACAACAAGATGATGCTTACACTGCTCCTGATATACAAGATAACACAGATGTTCCTAATATCTTTGAGAACCATCACGTCAATGACGCCGGCAAAAAGATTGCCCGTCGTGCTGTGGACATACAAGAGTTGGTCAAGAAGAAGCCAACGTTCGAGGATGTTGAGGACGAAGAAGAAGATGACACCATGGGGAATTACGATTCAGACTGATACACATGGCGAAGATGTTGACGCTGCTGCTGCGGATCATGATTACATTGCTTTTGTCGTATTTGCATGTCAGAAGACATTTTTTTATCTACATGTGAAATTGTGTTTGCTATGACAACCGAAACCTGATGAACATGTTGTTTAGTATTTTGCTGTGAGAACATCACTTGTTATGTATGCTGATTTGTGTTTGGTGATTGTATGACAACTAAAACATGATGACATTGTTGTTTAGTTGTACTCATATTTGGCTGTGAAACTTGAATTTGATGACATAGTTTGCTGTTGGACTGCAATTTGCTCGACGTCTTCGAATGAGAACAAAGCTGACCCAACAGGGCCTCTGCTATTTATTTATTTATATGAGCAAAAGGGGATACCCCCTGATTTCTGTTAATAGAAATCATTAGATGTTCACAACACTATGCCCAGCCTGCTACACAAGTTTCATTCATTACTAGTTTCAGCAAAGTGCTCATGTCGTAGCCACTAAATACATCATGAGTGCTACATACACTGCAAATAAAGAGACAATCATCCTACAGAGCACATCGATTTTGCCCATTATCTTCACAAGCTCTTTCATCTCCTCATTGCTGTCAAGGCCGTTCAGCAGCTGTTGCTTGGCCATGATCGGAGGAACTGCATCTTTAACCTTCTGCTCTGCATCTTCCTCTTCTGTCATTCCTTCAGTTACTAGTCCAACACCCCAACCTGCTGGTACTGGGATTCCTAGGCTAACCAAATGATCAACATAGTTGCATTCCCCCACATCAGCAACTTCCCAGAAATACAAATCACATGAATCTTCCCTTTTCTGCACGAATCAAATTGGAAGATCATCAACCAAACTATTAAAAAAATCAGCAACTGAAAGCAGCAGAACAACACTTAAACATATTATTACCCCATGATTCGGGCATTTGTAGAAGACTCGGCCAGGGTTGCGGATTGTGGTTGAGACGCGACGGATGACTCTGCGTGATTTGCAGCAGTGGCACCACACCAACGGCAGCGGGTTGCAATGAGCAATCAGCTGCGGTGCGCGTGCCGGCGGGGGTGTGATGAGACCCACAGGCGATGGTACGGGTGGCGACTTGGCGCATATCTGGTTGTTGCCTGCTGAAGAGCAGGTGGACGAGCAGCCAGTGGACATGGTTGCTGCGGCTAGAGCTTCTGATGCTAGGCAGAGTAAGTAGAGAAGAGGAGAAGCGAACGTTGGATATGTCAGTTTCATTACTTGCAGAGTAGTATAGCACCATACATAGTCACAGTCTAGGTTTGGATTCGAACCGGCTACAGGAGCACGTCTTTCTTTTTCTGAAACTCGGCAACGTCTCTTTACTAGTACACTAGCTTGTTCTGTATGCCTTCCCAAGTCTTTGATTTTGTTTCCCTTTTTTTGCGAGGAAGGAAGGAGGACAAAATTGAGAGTTCCTCGGACTCGAACCCAAGACCTCTCAGTTGAAAACCAAGGGTGCTAGTCACTTATGTGGCGAACGTTCCCTGTGAGGAGGACGACAGACGAACGCATTTTCCTCGCAGTTTTCTTCCTATATATAAAAAAGTATGCTACTTGGTGTCTGCTTAGTCAAAAAACGATTGTGCCAACCTTGACCGTTTCATTGACATTCAACGTCTGTCGCGTTTCTTCAGTCTCTTCTTCCTCGAGCCGCCAAAGCCAAACCAGCGCCGGCGGGACCGCCTGCTCCCGCCTCCCACGGATGGATGTGATCTTCCCCGGCTCCTGTTCGTTCCCGTCTGAGGCCTCACCATCGTCCTCCGCCTTGGTTCGCTCACCGCTGTGCCGCCCTTCGGTGTTGTCAACATGGTCAACAACCGAGAGGAATAAGGAGATGACTATACATGGTGAGGATGACAGTAGGGACCCAGCAGCGCGCACAGTAATTTTGTTTTTTGGGACGGTGAAGGGTATCAACTGGGTTGTGCGGGGCCCATGGACCGTCTAGCCCAGGCTTTTATTTCATATGTTTAGCACATGACCAGCCCAGTTTGTTTTTTTCCTTTCTGAACAATGGCTAGCCAGCTATTTTGTTTTTTGTAGAATAACCAACATAGGCCTACTTGCTTTTCTACGCCCTGCTGGGCCGGAAATCTTTCAAGACGAGTAGGGATGCATTTTGCCCATAAAATGGGCTATAAGTAATAAGAAATGGGCTATAAGTAATAATAAATGGGCTGTAAAATGAAAAAAATACAACTAACAGGCAATTAGTTCCCAAATACTGTTTTCTTTCAGATTTTGATATTTTAAATTTCATTGTTTTTGTGCGGGTAAAATTTCATTGAATTTAAATTAAGGTATATTTAGATTTAAAATTAATTTGAATCTGGCTAGAAATTTCGGGTTGTATGCTGTTTGGGACAGATTTGGAGGCTGAGTTGTGGGTCTACTAGGTTGACGTGTACTTTGGCTTTGTCAACTTAGTCCACAAACGATTCTAGCAACAGTGACCGTTGGATGTTAATCCAACGGCCGTGCTGCTTCTTCAATATCCGATCTTCTTGCTCCAGCCGCCCAAACCAGCTCTGGTGAGACTGCCTGCTCCCGTCTCTCGTGGCCGGCTGTGCTGCCGCACAGGCTGCACCGCCCCACCCTACTTCATTGCTGGCCAGGCCATTCCTCTACTCACCGACACCTCCTATTATTTTCCGGCGACGGCAGCCGGACCAGTAAACCCTCGTACTCCCCACCACGTGGGCAACCATTGTCGAGTCTTCCCTGGCTCCGTGTCGTTCCCTTCCTAGGCCTCGCCATCGTCCACCGCCATGGTGCTCTCGGCGCGGCCTGGTCAACGTGGTCAACAAACGACATCCATCGGCCGTGGACTGTACGCGCAAAATAATGATTCCTCCACCTGGCAGCTGGGACCCACCGGAAGGGCCTCTGTATTTCACGAAAAAATGTTCCTCCCGCTGACATGTCGGACCCACCAGCTATATCTTCGCACGCAAGGAAGTGCCTCCTTATTACGCACAAAAAAATGAATACCCACCCTGCTAGATGGGACCCACCATAGTGGGAGGATGACTTGTGGGCCAACTAAGTTGATGGGGACGGAGGGCTTTGTCAACCTAGTCAATATGAACAATTCTAGCTCCAGTGACCGTATGATGTCCATCCAACGGCCATAGTGCTTCTTCAACCTCTCGTCTTCTTGCTCCAGCCACCCAAAGCAGCGTCTGTCGTGCCGCGTGCTCCTCCCTCTCGTGGCCGGTTGTGATGCCGCGGAGGCCTCACTGCCCCCTACTACTCCCACCGCTCGCCCAGGGTATCCCTCTACTCACCCACACCCCCTGTTATTCTGCGACGACAGTAGCCTCACACCGCAGCCAAACCAGTGAACCCTCGTACTCCTCTCCGCGCGGGCTACCGCTGCTGCGTCTTCCCCGGCTCCGTGTCGTCCCCTTCCTAGGCCTCGCCGTCGTCCAGACCACCGCCCTGGTGCTCTCGGCGCAGCGTGGTCAACGTGGTCAATGACCGACTTCCATCGGAAGAGTATTGTACGTGGAGAGGCTGACAGCTGGGTCCAGGCGGCCGCAAGGAAGTGCCTCCTTATTACGCGCAAAATAATTATTCCTCCACCTGACAGCAGGGACCCACCGGACGGACCACCTTATTTCGCGAAAAAACGTTTCCCCCTGACTGCTGGGACCCACCGGATGGGCTAGCGTATTTCGCAAACAAAAACGTTCCCTGCACTGTCAGCTCGGACCCACCGGAAGTGCCTCCTTATTACGCACAAAAAAATGAATACTCCCCTTGCTAGCTGGGACCCACCATGGTGGGAGGCTGACTTGTGGGCCTACTAAGTTGACTGGGATGGGGGCCTTTGTCAACTTTAGTCAATATGAACGATTCTAGCTCCAGTGATTGTACGATGTCCATCCAACGGCTGTAGTGCTTCTTCAACCTCTGGTCTTCTTGCTCCATCCGCCCAAAGCAGCGCCGGTCGTGCCGCATGCTCCTGCCTCCCATGGCCGGCTGTGCTGCCGCGGAGGCCTCACCGCCCCCTACTATTACCACTGCTGGCCAGGCCCTGCGGCAACGGCAACCTCACACCGCAGCCGAACCAGTGAACCCTCGTACTCCTCTCCGCGCGGGCTTCCACTGCCGCGTCTTCCCCAGCTCCCCGTCGTCCCCTTCCTAGGCCTCACCGTCGTCCACCGCC
The DNA here is from genome assembly GCF_018294505.1 of Triticum aestivum. Classification (NCBI taxonomy): domain Eukaryota; kingdom Viridiplantae; phylum Streptophyta; class Magnoliopsida; order Poales; family Poaceae; genus Triticum; species Triticum aestivum. The sequence continues at coordinate 91,265,711 of NC_057813.1, forward strand.
CTGGTGCTCTCGGCGTGGCGTGGTCAACGTGGTCAAGGAACGACTTCCATCGGACGTGGACTGTACGTGGAGAGGCTGACAGCTGGGTCCACGGCTGCAGCAAGGAAGTGCCTCCTTATTACGCAGAAAATAATGATTCCTTCACCTGACAGCTGGGACCCACCGGACGGGCCACTGTATTTCGTGAAAAAACGTTTCCCCCTGACTGCTGGGACCCACCAGCTACATCTTCGCACGCAAGGAAGTGCGTCCGGGCAAAAAACAAAATGATTCGCCCCCTTGACCGTTGGGACCCACCAGCGACACCTTCACACGCAAGGAAGTGCGTCCGGGCAAAAAAAATGATTCGCCGCCCTGACTACTGGGACCCACCAGCTACATCTTCGCACGCAAGGAAGTGCGTCCGGGCAAAAAAAAATGATTCGCCCCCCTGACTACTGGGACCCACCAGCTACATCTTCGCAGGCAAGGAAGTGCCTGACAGTCGGGACCCACCTGGTCGAAGCGTACGTAGAGTTGTCATTCTGGTCACGAACATGTACGTACATACTGGTCGTTGTAGAGGCGCGCAGGTGTCGTAGTAGAGGCGCGCACGTAGCATGTATACGTACGTACAGCGGCAAGGGTGCAAGAAAGAAAATACGGCCACGTACGTACATACGGGCAGGGTCTCGAACGCCTACTCGCACATATGTACGGCCAGGGCTTGTGTACATGGCTGGGTCGGAACGGAGAAACAACGCCGTCGTCGTGTTCATGGGGAGGCAACGGAATGCGTCGTGTTCATGGGGAGGCAACGGAATGCGTCATGTTCATCGGGAGGCAACGGAACGCATGGGAGCCAACCGGCTTGGATGGAACAGGTGATGGAAATGAGGCCTGGCATACCGCACAACAGAGGAAACGGACCTCCTACGTTCGAACAGGGTCCTGTTGATCGGGAGGGGTGTGGCATACCGCAAAACGGAGGAAACGGACCTCCTACGGTCGAAACGGGGGTCCTATTGATCGGGAGGGGTGTGGCGTACCGCAAAACGGAGGAAACGGACCTCCTACGGTCGAAACGGAGTTCCTGTTGATCGGGAGGGGTGTGGCGTACCGCAAAACGAACGAAACGGACTTGTGTTGGAGCGCTACGGTCGAAACGGGGGTCCTGTTCATCAGGAGGGGTGTGGCGTACCGCAAAACGGGACTCCATGGGATACTGTTCATCTCCACCGTCGACCTCCTCCAGCCTCCACGGGCTACCATCGACCTCCTCCAGCCTCCACGGGCTCCTGTTCATCCAACCTCCACCGCGCGCTACTCCACCGGCTACTGTTCAACCACCCCTCCACCGTCTACTGTTCATCCAGCCCTCCACAGTCTACTGTTCATCCAGTCCTCCACACCACAGGGTCCTGTTCAACCACCCCTCCACGGCCACCCCTCCACCGTCTACTGTTCATCCAGCCCCCACACCATGGGGTCCTGTTCATCCAGACGCAACGCCACCACTCACTATTCATCCAACCCCCCTCCCCCCCGCAACGCTCACTGTTCATCCAATCGATCGGCTTCAGTTAGCAGCAGTAGCGAAGGAATCGCTCCATCGGGTTCAGTTAACAGCCATCGATCGATCGCTCGGGTTCAGTAACGCGTAGCCTACAGTGCAATCGCTCGGGTTCAGTTAGAGCCCAACGCCTCGCTCGGGTTCAGTTAGAGCCAACGCCTCGCACACACACGTGTACGTGTACGAGAGAAACGTGCATCGCTCGGCCCCCGACCTCCCACCGTAACCGGCAACTCCCCGAAATCCCCCCCCCTCGCTTCTACCACGGTTTTTTCCGTCATGGACGGCCCAAAGAATGTCATGCAACTGCGTCTCCGGCCCGCCCAGGACGAATAGCCCATTTTCTGTCATGATTTTTTGTCATAGAAGTAGGAGCCCACCACATCTATGATGATACCGGGTTTTTTCACAATTATCGTCATAGAAGTGTCATAAGTATGACAGAAAAAAAATTGTCCGGCCCAAAATGTCACGGATGTGTCTTTTTTTTGTAGTGGTCTCTACAGGAGAGTCAAGAAAACGTGTGCCAACCCCTATGCATATGTTCATGGGTGGAACCCGCAAGTTGGTCACCAAAACATACATCAAGTGGCACGTGATATCCCATTGTCACCACAGATAAACACGACAAGACATACATCAAGTGTTCTCATCATAAAGACTCAATCCAATAAGATAACTTCAAGAGGGAAACTCAATTCATCACAAGAGAGTAGAGGGGGAGAAACATCATAAGATCCAACTATAATAGCAAAGCTCGAGATACGTCAAGATCGTGCCATAGAGGGAACACGAGAAAGAACACGAGAGAGAGAGAGATCAAACACATAGCTACTGGTACATACCCTCAGCACCGAGGGTGAACTACTCCCTCCTCGTCATGGATAGCACCGGGATGATGAAGATGGCCACCGGTAATGGGATCCCTCCTCCGGTAGGGTGCCGGAACGGGCTCCTGAGAGGGTTTTGGTGGCTATAGAGGCTTGCGGCGGCGGAACTCCCGATCTATCTTGATATTCGATGTTTTTAGGGTACGTGGGCTTATACTCCCTCCATTCCTTTATGTAAGGTGTATTATTTTGGCACGGTGACCAAGGCACATAATTATACACATGCTAGGGCGAAATTAACCTTGGCAAAATCATTGATTAGTGGCAACTAAATCATTAGGCAAGGAAAGTAGGAGATAAAAACAATCAGGAGAGTGATACGTTCCTTTTTTCTCTTTACAAGAGAAGATGCATGCAATCAGGGGAGAGATACTCTCCTTTTTTGAAGGGGTAATGATGGAATTACAAGGAATTAGAAGAAATGTACCTTACATTGTGGAATTTTATCAAAAAACAAATACACCTTATATAAAGGAATGGAGGGAGTATAGGTGAAAGAAGTCGATCGGGGGGTGCTCGAGGGGCCCACGAGACAGGGGGCGCGCCCAGTAGGGGGAGCACCCCCCCTATCTCCTGGCCTCCTCGAGGATCTTCTAACTTGAACTCCAAGTCTCCAGGATCATAATCTTCCCAAAAATCACGCTGCCAAAGGTTTCATTCCGTTTGGACTCCGTTTGATATTCCTTTTCTTCGAAATACTGAAACAGGCAATAAAACAGCAATATGGGTTGGGCTTCCGGTTAATAGGTTAGTCCCAAAAGTAATATAGAAGTGTATAATAAAGCCCATAATCATGCAAAACAGATAATATAATAGCATGGAACAATAAAAAATTATAGATACGTTGGAGACGTATCATAGCTCCACCTCTACAACATTGTTGATGGTGAGATCAAGGCGAAGCAGACACACATGCTCCAGGTCCAACACAAGAGACTCATCTTTGACGAGATGACTGATATGAAGAGGTGAAACAAAGGGAAGCCACATCCATTTTCGATAGATCTTTATACCACGTGAGCTTATTTCAGGAGCTCTTGCTAGGTGCACCTCCAATGGTTGCCTTTCACCATGGAAAACGGCAGTAGCCAACGAATGGTAGCCACCGAATGAAGCTCGCAAGCACCGGTGAGAATCTTTGATATAGCATGACACTAGACAGCCTTAAAGCAAACCCTAACCTAGACCTAGTTCTAATCCTACTATCTACAACTTGGAGTCAGCCTCCTCTGCCATCTCTAATCCGAGCAGCGAGGCCACTGGAGGAGAAGCTAGATGAAGCTGAGGCGCCATCATCGGCTCTAAACAGGGGCAAGAGCGATAAGAAAAGAAGACGGAATCGTCTCATGCGAGCTCATGATACCCCTCATACCTATCTTGGTCTACATACCTCTCTCCCACCAAACTTCCTTTGTTTGTCTTCTCTCTGCTTATCGCCAAGGTATTGAATTCAGGCACCAGCCAACTCATCCAAAAGTCTAAGCTGATGGAGAGAAGCGGGCAATATACTTCAACAACCCCCCCCCCTCACGTCTAGGCTTATTTAGCTCTTAGACGTGTGATTTATGTAGGCCGCAGAATCTCTTTTTTAATACTGCGTTGGTAGGATCTTAAACTCAAGACCTCCTGGATCGGATACCATATTGAATTCATGCACCAGCCAACTCATCCAAAAGTCTGAACTGGTGGAGAGAGGCGGGCAATATACTTCAACACAAGGTAGCCAAATATCATAGTCAGATGGCGTGGCATCATCCTTCCTTTGAGTAGAAGGCTTGTTCGCTGAAACGGTGTCCTTAAATCCATGCCTACTTACTATAGGCCTATTTGATTCACATGATTCTAAGAATACATGAATAGAAAAGGTGTGGGATTGCAATTTCATGCTTATTTGAATCCTACGTGTTTTTTGTTTGTTTGATTTGATTACATCACAAGAAAAACAAAGGAACATAAGGAATTCTTTCCAAGGGGTTTGAGTGAATGTTAAATTTTCTTTGGGATGCAGTACAAATGAATACTTAGGGAAATAAGTATAGGATTCAATCCTATGAAACGAAGTTCCCATATAGAAAATTTCCAAAAGGACTACAATCCTCCAAAATTCCTACCAAAAAACTTGAATCAAAGAGTCATACATGTGTTACCTTTCACAGCGTGATGAAAGCTATAGATAAGAGATGTCGGCCCTTTTTGGATTGGCGTGAAAACTTTACTGGTTCTCATTACTAATCTCTTGGGAAAATATTTAGTTCTGATAAAAAACATGGAAGTGTCATCATGACATCATTCCTGGAGAGGATTGTCAATAAGGACCTTCCCCTTCATCCTGTAGTAACTATAAAGGCATCTCTAACTGTCCCAAACCCGCCCCCAAAAGTTAACTCCTTGGGCACTAGAGGTGGTGCAATCTAATCCATACCCAAAAGTTCAGTTCTTCAACTTCCCACCACTACTACCACTACCCTTCCGTCTGGCCCGTAAGGAAGCTACCATGGGATGGTTTTGCAGGTTCAAACCCGAGTTGAACTAGGTGAGACTCGCGCATTGGCGTGCTTTCTTTCTGTTAGGTTCAAACACGATGATATTGACTGGCTTCGGTTAGCATTTGTACGACTGCTAGTCGCTTCCGAACAGTTGGGAGTCCCTTTGATTGAAAGATTTCAACTTGCTTCAAAGGGTGTTAAAGACATTTTGATTCAAAAATAGTTTTTGAATGTGTCTAATTCGCCTCGTAATGTGGTAATATATATATGCATTTTTTAAAGAATTTCTCTACACTATATTTGATAGAGAAAAAACCCATCCACTGCAATCTTCTAAAACATCTCTGTTTCTTATATGGTAGAATGTAACACCATTTTAATTTAAATAAACCATTTGTTCCCAAATATAAGGTGTATTTTTTAAAAAGTCAAACTTGTCTATGTTTGCCAATTTTATAGAGAAAAATATTAGTATCTATCATAGTATCATTAGATTCATCCTAAAATATATTCACTTTTTGCTAGGTATTATAAATATTAGTATTTTTTTCTAAAAAATATCAATATTGGTCATAGTATCATTAAATTCATTAACAACAACAACAACAACAACAACAACAAAGCCTTTATTACCAAACAAGCTGGGGTAGGCTAGAGGTGAAACCCATAAGATCTCGCAACCAACTCATGACTCTGGCACATGGATAGCAAGCTTCCACGCACCCATGTCCATAGATAGCTCTTTGGTGATACTCCAATCCTTCAAGTCTCTCTTAACAGACTCCTCCCATGTAAAATTCGGTCTACCCCGCCCTCTTTTGACATTCTCCGCACACTTTAGCCGTACACTATGCACTGGAGCTTCTGGAGGCCTGTGTTGAATATGCCCAAACCATCTCAAAAGATGTTGGACAAGCTTCTCTTCAATTGGTGCTACCCCCACTCTATCTCGTATATCAATCATTACGGACTTGATCCTTCCTCGTGTGGCCACACATCCATCTCAACATACGCATCTCCGCCACACCCAACTATTGAACATGTCGCCTTTTAGTCGGCCAACACTCAGCGCAATACAACATTGCAGGTCGAACCGTCGTCCTGTAGAACTTGCCTTTTAGCTTTTGTGGCACTCTCTTGTCATAGAGAATGCCAGAAGCTTGGCGCCACTTCATCCATCCAGCTTTGATTCGATGGTTCACATCTTCATCAATACACCCATCCTCCTACAGCATTGACCCCAAATACCGAAAGGTGTCCTTCTGAGGTACCACCTGGCCATCAAGGCTAACCTCCTCCTCCTCACACCTAGTAGCACTGAAACCGCACATCATGTACTCGGTTTTAGTTCTACTAAGCCTAAACCCTTTCGATTTCAAGGTTTGTCTCCATAACTCTAACTTCCTATTTACCCCTGTCCGACTATCGTCAACTAGCACCACATCATCCGCAAAGAGCATACACCATGGGATATCTCCTTGTATATCCCTTGTGACCTCATCCATCACCAATGCAAAAAGATAAGGGCTCAAAGCTGACCCCTGATGCAGTCCTATCTTAATCGGGAAGTCATCAGTGTCGACATTGTGCGACTTGCGGTAAACGTCTTAGCCTTCCTGGCCGGACGTGTTGCGTGTTAAATAGCTAGGTTGCGGGCCCAGATACGCGTACAGGTTGTTGGGATACATATTGGAGAGAAAGAATAGTAGAGATAAGAAAGATGAAGATTACATAGTATTCTAGCTAACTAACTACTCCATGGTTGATGATCCTCTGGTTGTGACGCGCACCTCCTTGATGTACACGCAACAATATCTCATGTTTGACACCCTCCCTTAATCACAACTTCATCAAGTTGAGATTATGCTTGAAGTCTTCAAAACTTCTTGTGAGTAGAGCTTTGGTGAAACCATCCGCAACTTGGTCTTGAGAGTGAATAAACCGAATATCCAAAAGTTTATTTGAAACTCTTTCTCAAACAAAGTGAAAATCTATCTCAATGTGTTTAGTTCCGGCATGAAAGACCGTATTTGCTGATAAATAGGTAGCACCTAGATTATCACACCACAAGCATGGATCTCTAGTTCTTTTCATACCTAGTTCCTTTAAAATCGACTGCACCCGTATGATCTCTGTAGTTGCATTTGCCAACGCTCTATATTCTGCTTCTGTACTGGACCTTGAAACCATAGCTTGCTTCCTTGCACTCCAAGATATCAAATTAGGTCCAAAGAATACTGGAAAACCACCAGTTGAGCGTCTGTCATCTAGACACCCAGCCCAATCTGAGTCAGAGAAGGCACTAATAATTGTAGAGGATGACTTGCTGAAATTTAGGCCAATGCTCAATGTATTTTTCACATATCTTACTATACGTTTTGCAGCAGTCATGTGAACAGTGGTAGGAGCATGAAGGAACTGACATACTTTGTTAACAACAAAGGAAATGTCTGGTCTGGTCAGTGTTAAGTACTGAAGTGCACCTACCAGACTTCTGTATTTTGTACTATTTTCTGAATTCAGAAGCTCTCCTTCAGCAAGAGACAACTTTTCTGTGCTAGACAAAGGAGTAGGTGCAGGCTTACAACTTTGCAAACCAACCTTTCTTACTAAGTCTGTTGCATACTTTTCTTGAGAGAGGTGAAGACCATCCTTGTGTTGCTTGACCTCAATGCCAAGAAAATAATGTAGATCTCCTAGATCCTTGAGAGCAAACTCTGCACTCAAATCCTTCAACAGTGCTGTTATTGCTTCATCAGATGAGCTTGTCACAATTATATCATCAACATATATGAGAACAAATATGGATATACTTGACTTGTTATAGATAAATAATAAAGTGTCAGACTTTGAAGGAACAAAACCAAGCTCTTGCATCTTTTTACTGAGGCGAGAATACCATGCTCTTGGGGCCTGTTTCAGTCCATACAATGCCATGTCAAGCTTGCACACATGAAGTGGTGCACATGCATTTACAAACCCAGGTGGTTGCCTCATGTAAACCTCTTCTTCCAGAACACCATGGAGGAACGCGTTCTGTACATCTAGCTGATGTAAACTCCATCCCCTAGACACAACAATGGACAAAACAAGACGAATAGTAGCAGCTTTTACATCTGGACTAAATGTGTCCTCATAGTCAATAGCATACCATTGTTTGAAGCCCTTTGCAACAAGTCTAGCTTTATAACGGTCAATGGTTCCATCAGCTTTCCTTTTTATCCTAAAGACCCACTTACAGTCAATCAGATTTTTACCTCGTTGTGGAGGAACCAAATGCCATGTTCTGTTCTTTTTAAGTGCCATGATTTCATCATGCATTGCTTGTCTCCAACTTGCATCACCCAAAGCTTCTTCAAGTGTATTGGGTTCTCCTGGTTCACCTGTTGAACAAACCAGCCCATGTTTTGTAATATGTTTGTAATCAATAGGTTTAATTACCCCTTGTTGTAGTCGTGTTTGGCGCGGAGTAGCAGCAGGTACCTCTACAAAGGGCTCCGGCGCAGAGGATCCCGAGCCTGGATCATGCTGATCCTCTCCTGATCCCGAGGAGGATCCATGCAGGGCTCCAGAAGTAGCGGCGTCAATAGGCGAAGGTGGGTTCGGATCTTCTATGGTCGTGGACCATGGTGCGAGCGATGATTTTGCCACAGAAGATCTGGGCCTCAGCGCATCATCATGGCCCAATGATTGCCACCTGGACCCCGGGCTGATAGAATCTGCCCCTGCATCCGCCTGACGTGTAGTGGCACGCCGTGTGTACACGCGTAGTTGGGCGTCTCGCTGGACCCAACCCAACCCAGCATCGGCCTGCCACCTGGCGGGTGATGATTCACGTGTGCAAGGGGAGGCGCTGCGGCCCGCCAGGCTCTGTCGCGTGGCTGGCGTGGACTCGCCCGTGCTCCGCCTGATACTGTCACGTCCGTGCGCCCGCCTGCGTCTGTCGGGGCTGGCACGGCAGGTTCGCTGCCAGCCGCGGATCCCAAAGGCGATCGGCTGCGCGGCTGCAGCACCTAAGCTGATCCTGAGGAAGATTTGTCCCCTGGACCAAGACACATGAAATAAGGACCTGCTGGTCCATTTTCTTCACAATTTTCTGTGATTTTTGCACCGTTGTTTTCTGTATCATCACAAAGCTCATGGAGACTATTAGTAGGGTTAGTCAACATATGATCATCACAATTTGTAATACCCCCTTGATCATAGCCAAAGAGATGAGAGGGTAGGAGCAAGATTTCCTTGCGGAGGAGTGCGCCGTCGTTGGGATGTAGATCCACAAAGGGGAACTTGGTCTCATCAAAAACAACATCGCGAGAGATGTATACCCTACCAGTGGAGATGTCAAGGCACTTGACACCTTTGTGTTGGGCACTATAGCCAAGGAAAGCACACCATTTGGATCTAAACATGAGCTTGCAATTATTGTAAGGCCGAAGATTTGGCCAACAAGCATAGCCAAAGACACGGAGAGAGGTGTAGTCTGGTTTTATGTGGAGGAGATGTTCCATGGGAGTTTCATTGTTGATGACACGGCTAGGTAACATGTTGATAATGTGAACGGCTGTAAGAAAAGCCTCATCCCAGAACTTGACTGGCATGGAGGCTCTTGCTAGGAGGGCCAAGCCAACTTCGACAATGTGCCTATGCTTGCGTTCGGCCGACCCGTTTTGTTGGTGAGCGTGTGGGCATGATACATGGTGAGATATGCCTATGTTTTGGAAGAAGGAATTAAGTTTCTCCTATTCCCCTCCCCAATCGGATTGGACAACAATAATCTTATTGTCAAACTTTCTTTCAACAAGTGCTTGAAAGTTGTGAAAAACTTGAAACACATCTGATCTTTTCTTGAGGAGATAGATCCATGAAAATTTGCTATAGTCATCGATAAGACTCACATAATATGTGTGCCTACCAACAGAGGAGGGGGTAGGCCCCCACACATCAGAAAAGATCAATTGCAAAGGTTTGGTGGAGACACTAGTAGATATGGGGTACGGTAATTGATGACTTTTAGCACACTGACATGAATCACAAATAATTTCAATATTTCGCTCACCAACAAACAGGAGCTTATTTTTCCTAAGTAGTTTTTCAACCAAAGAAAAAGAGGCATGTCCTAAACGATCGTGCCATCGTGTGGACGAGAGCTTGATAGCACCACAAGCTTGTTTATTGAATCTTCTAAACTCCGGAATCAACGGGTAGAGCCCTCGAACACATCTACCTCGATAGAGAACTTTCTTCGTGTCCTAATCCTTGATCAAAAAGAAATAAGGATGAAACTCGAGGAAAACATGATTGTCAATGGCAATTCTATGAACGGAGAGAAGATTTTTATGAGCACTAGGAACATGCAAGATTCTTCTGAGATGAATTTTACGACTAGGGGTATTAAAAACTGAGTGACCAATGTGACGTATGCCCATACCTTCACCACTGGCCATGTGAATTTGATCCTTGCCGCGATATTTCTCCTTCATGGTGACTTTCTCGAGCTCGTTGGTGATGTGTTTGGTGGTGCCGCTGTCAACGTACCAGTTTGTGTCAATTCCATAGGAGCCATCAGCCGCCACGACAACTTTCTCTTCATCTTGTGAGGAGTCACCATCGTCTTCTTCGTAGCGGTACCAACAGTCCTTCGCCGTGTGGCCGGGCTTGCCACAGATTTGGCAGCGAGGCAAGTCCGAGCGGGATCTGTTGGAGCCACCACTGCCACCACCGCGACGCCCTTTGGAGCCAGAGCGGCCGCCGCCGCGTGAGTTGTTGTTGGAGTAGCTACCACCACCGGAGCCGAACCTCCCCTTGCCACGGGGAGATGAACGCGAGCGAGAGCCACCACCACGGCCTCTGAACGCAGAGTTGGCCAACGATTTGAAGCCACCACCAGAGCCTTGGTACTGCGCCATGCGTTGATCAAAGTTACTGAGCATAGCAAAAATTTCATCAAGGGTTACTGGGGTGACGCGAGCATCCAGTGCAGAGACGAGGGGCTGATAATCTTGGTCCAGCCCGTGGATGATGTAGGACATGAGCTCGTCGTCCTGGATGGGTTTTTTTCCCGCCGCGGCGAGTTCATCGGCGAGACCTCTCATGGCGGCGAAGAAGGAGGCCACTGATTGATTGCCCTTCTGCGCATTGATCAGCGTTGTGCGGATGTTGTTGACGCGGCTGAGTGACTGCGACGAGAACATGCTCACCAGTGCCACCCAGAGTTCGTGCGCCGTGGTGATCGTGGTCACCATGACGAGCACCTCCTTGGAGAGGTTTTGGAGCAGGTATCCGAGGACCTGCTGGTCCTCCCTCACCTAGAGCAGATGAAGGGGATTCGGCCCAGTGGTCTCCTTGCCGGCGGCGTCCTTGATGGTGAGGACTTTGGCCGGCTCGTTCGCCGTGCCGTCGACGTAGTGGAAGACGCCAGCGCCCCGCAACTGCGGCGTGATCTGGGTCCGCCACAGAACGTAGTTGGTGCGGGAGAGCTTCTCCGAGACTCCGCCGCTGAGCGGCGACTGGAAGGAGGCGGAGGAGGAAGACATAGCTGCACGCACTTGATGGAGATGGATTTAGCTAGGGTTTAGTGGAAGAAGAAGGCTCTGTATACCATGTGCGACTTGCGGTAAACGTCTTAGCCTTCCTGGCCGGACGTGTTGCGTGTTAAATAGCTGGGTTGCGAGCCGGATACGCGTACAGGTTGTTGGGATACATCTTAGAGAAAGAATACTAGAGATAAGAAAGATAATGATTACATAGTATTCTAGCTAACTAACTAGTCCACGGTTGATGATCCTCTGGTTGTGACGCACACCTCCTTGATGTACACGCAACAATATCTCATGTTTGACAGACATCACTTGTTCGAACACTTGTCACAACATTATCGTACATGCCCTTGATGAGGGTAATGTACTTTGTTCAAAGTACATTACCCTCATCAAGGGCATGTACGATAATGTTGTGTCAAGTGTTCGAACAAGAGATGTCGACACTGATGACTTCCCGATTAAGATAGGACTGCATCAGGGGTCAGCTTTGAGCCCTTATCTTTTTGCATTGGTGATGGATGAGGTCACAAGGGATATACAAGGAGATATCCCATGGTGTATGGTCTTTGCGGATGATGTGGTGCTAGTTGAATTCATCATGAAATATATTTTCAGTTTTTTGCTAATTTGGTATTGTAATTATTATGATTTTTTCTATAAACTTGGTCAAGCGTAGGGATTTTGACTTTTGAAAAAAATCAATGCATTATATTTCAGAATGGAGGGAGAAGCATTCAACATGGTGTGACATTATGGTCCTACACTTTTATAGCGCTGCAATTTAAAAAAACAAACGTGCACTCCCAGTCCTACAACTTCAAAACAGTCTAGAACAAACATCTAACTTATAAAACAAATCACATTTTGACCCTCCGTTGATTTCAAAGCGGTTTCAATTTTAACTTTGAAAAATTAATGCACATTATATTTCAGAATGGAGGGAGAAGCATTCAACATGGTGTGACATTATGGTCCTACACTTTTATAGCGCTGCAATTTTAAAATACAAATGTCCACTCACAGTCCTACAACTTCAAAACAGTCTAGAACAAACATCTACTCCCTCCGTCCCATAATGTAAGACACTTTTTGACACTACACTAGTGTGAAAAAGCGTCTTACATTATGGGACGGAGGAAGTAACTTATAAAACAGACCATGTTTTGATCCTCGGTTGATTTCAAAGCGGTTTCGACTTCATAGGGAAGTTACTTCGCAAAACCCTGAATCTAAACACGACAGTGATAATAAACCATAATGCCGCGTCTCTCTTCACTCGAATAAAGTCTCCTGGCACAATATTTTTGAAATGCTAAGCAGCCCTTTGCTTCACTACTGAAACTTGGTCCAGAGGTGTACCAAGCCGAAAGAAAAAGTTCACTAGTTGATGCTTAAACCGCATACATGTCGCAGCTCTTTAAAACGAGTACAAGGAAATGAGACAATCAAGGAAGTTCACCCCCTTTATTCTGCCTCATGGAGGTTCAAATCCGGTGGGCATGTTGGCACGAACGCACCCTTATCAACCGAGCGACTCTCGATTGTTCTTTCAAACAATCACGAGGCTTTATCAAAATTGTCTATCTTGATTGGAGCAATGTTATCTGCCACCTTGAAGTGCCCCACCAATCTTGCGAAGAACATCATCTGCTGCTCCAAGGTAAACTTGATGTTCTCGGCCTGCTCCAAGAAAATGCGTATCAGCTATGAGCTTTTCATCTGTCATATTTGAGTTAATTTCTACTGGGCTTCCCGGCCGCAAGCAGCCATCATTCATATATTCAACAAAAGAAAAACCAAGTTGGTCGAGTACATCGCTGTTTACTGTTCAGGGTGCAATGTGGTACATCGGAGGTGCCTTGTGTAAGAATTAAAAAAAAGTGACTTGTATATAACGAGATACAAAAACGATAATAATTGTTAACCTTGCGGAAACCATGTTGTTCCCCTTCATACTCAACCAAAGCAACAGGCAGACCTTTGTCCTTTATAGCCTTGTATATTGTTGTTGCCTGATCTGGTGATACAACCTGAAGATCATCGAAGTGTAAGCTGGCAAAGATATAAAAAAAAAAGGGCAACCTGGTGCATGTAGCTCCCGCTTGCGCAGGGTCCAGGTAAGGGTCCGACCACTTTGGGTCTATAGTACGCAGCCTTTCCCTACATTTCTGTAAGAGGCTGTTTCCAGGACTTGAACCCATGACCTCATGGTCACAAGGCAGCAGCTTTACCACTGCGCCAAGGCTCCCCTTGGCAAAGATATCTTGAAAAAAAAAAGCCTAACAGTTCAAAGGATAAGAATGTAGACAACTGACACACTGCAGTCTTTCCTAGCAGAATTCCATTCCATCCTCACTGTCTGGACTAATAGTTGTATTTAATTCATTACTCTAAAGATAGTTGATATTGTACTAAGAATGTTCTCTTATCAAATTCTACAACCATACATATCAAACTACTATAAATTGTCTAGACAACTATAGTGTGACATCACACTTCAAAATTCAAAGTTTTACCGGGTCATCCAATCCTTGAAACAAAATGACCGGACATGTAAATCTCTCAACGAAGTTTATTGGCGACCTCTCAAAGTAAGCCTGCTTATTCCCTGGAATATTGAAGGTACATGGGTGTTATTTAGTAAATTATAAACAGATTCGAACATCCATATCCTAGTAAAGATGAGTACAAAGTTCCTTACCCACAAGGTTGTCAATATAGTACGCCTCAAACTTGTGCATGCCTGCCCTTAATGAAGCTAAATCAGCAATCTGCTCAACAAATGTATAAATTGTTAGCTAGTATTAGGCTGCAACAAAAAGAAGAGGAAAAATTGTGATTTGAAACTTGCCCGGTTGCCCCGTATAAAGAAGAACCAGCCTTGAACGTCTGTCTAAAAGCAAGGCAAGCTAAAGTTGTGAATCCACCAGCAGATTCCCCTGTTACACAGAGTCGTTGCGCGTCTACTCTTCCAGTTGCCACCTTATCATCAGTAAAAAGGCATATTCATTAATCTCATCTAATTATATGCACTGAATATGATGATCACAGAAGCTAAATGAAATTATTAAAAGGATCAGTCAGTCTGAATAAGCCATACCAGAAATGTAGCACAGCTGCAGCAATCATTTACATCCACAACACCCCATTGCCCTAAAAGCCTCTCTCGATACTCTCTCCCATAGCCTTCAAGAAAAACAAAGAGAATACTTAGTAATACTTCCATGTTCTTCAGTAAGAGATTAAGGCTTTTGTACATAAGAGGATGCAAATCATTAAATAATCCATGCATCAGATGTGCAAGTATATAGAACGCAGGATTTTTACTCCTCAGATAGATAGCCGAGAAAGTTAAGAGCATTTACCTGCACTTCCCCCATAGTTAACATCAACGAATGCCCATCCTCGGCTCGTCCAGTATTGCACACTAAGATCAAGAATCTCACGTGCTTCATCTGTAGGTCCACCTAAATAATTGCAGTAATACCAAGAGAAGTAGTCAGTTCTCTGTCGTGATACTTTGCCAGCCAATTGGTGCATCATTTCACCGGCCTTAGTAATTGATAAGTTGGTGAGTACAATTAGGACCACTGTATGCTCTTCTTATCATCGTACGAGCACAAACAGTGTAAACAGAAAGTTAGCAGATATGCAGCGAATGTGAAAAACATTGACACCAAGAAAGAATGCACAATCAACGAAATCAGGGGAAAATACTTTACGGAAGACAGCATGTGCTATGCCTTGTCTTTTGAGAGGGGGCATGTACAAAACTTTTTGGTACCTTCAAGAAAAAGATAGATAAGATTTGATTGATTACCATGGGTTCTGACCAATAACGGAGGCTTCTCATCTGATGAACCTTGGAAAGTATGGTTGTATGGAGGATAGAAATAAGCATAAGCATGCTGGCCAGGGATTAAGGTTGGGAACTCCATAAATTCAGGCAAACTAAAGTAGGGTGTATATTTCTTTATGTCCTCTGAGGAGGACCAAACTATAGAAAAGTCAGCTGCCATTGTTCTCTTTTCATCTAGTGCCACCTGGTGAAAAATCATAGGATCAAGCTAGGTTGCACATTGGAGGATCTCAGAGTAGATATTTAGCACGAACAGCCAATTCATGAAGGTAGTCTAACGAACCTTTGCTATCGATACTGGAAGACTAGCAGATGCACCCTCAACATAGAAAGATCCATCTGCAGAAACCTAACAAATCAACATGATGTGATTTATAGCATCATCATGTGAAAAATTAAGGAAATATCAGTTAGCTCTTAAGGTAAGTCATCAGAATTTGCACTTACTATGTTAGTTACAGCAGAGAAGGGAAGGTCAACTTTTGAAAATGACCCTGAATCATGGTCCAGCAACCCAACATATGACTTCCCATTCTGCCTGGATAAGAGAAAAATAGGCTTATCTTTATGAATCACATACAACCATAAAACAAATACGGTCAATACTGAAAACCGCGACAACCTGTAGCAGCAAACTATTTTCTGACTCTGGTCGTCATTTCCGAGGAAAGCATAGGAGCTGACACCAAAAACCCACATTGGCTTCGAGAATTCAGCATCAAGTGAGTACACTTGCACGACCACATTGCTCTGCTCATCCTGTCATACATGAATCGGCACAATAGCAAGACAAAACCAATTAAAGAATTCCCCAAACAAATGTTAATATGTGTGAAGAATCTAATTCTTAGTTACCGCCCACCTAATTAGAGTGATTTGATAGTAGGTCCTCAACGTAATACTATTGTGGTAATACCAACCTAGCTAATGGTCTTGCCAAAATAAAAACTCAATAACAAAGTGGTTTGTCACAATTGTTCCTGTGAATAGATACCGATGAAGGTAAAATGCTGCGGTTATTTGTTAAAAACAGGAAACTGAATTGTTAAAAGATAGGTGCAAGTAATAAATACAGAGAAATGGCAATGGTAATAAGGACACACATCAATTACCGGCTACTCCATGCTGTAACTAAATAGTTTAACAACTTGGGAACAAAGTTATTTCAATGGACAACATACTAGAGACAAACAAGTTAGAAAAAATCATACCCATTTATAAATATTCCAAAATCCACTCTGTCGGTCAGTTATGAAGAACAGTTCACCTAAAGAAAATCTAGTTTAATTAAATGAGATTTTGAAACATAATGTGTCTTATTTTGGTGAAGTACCTACTAACAAGTTAACATACCGAAAATCAACTATTCATGTGGACACAAATATGGAATAAGTTTGAACACGAAGTTAGAGTATGCCAAGATGCAAACACCTTTTGAAGACCACTTGGGTTCAGTAGGAGATTCTACTATCGTTGGGTCTCCACCAGCAATGCAAATACGTTTTTCCACCTCTCTGCACGAATAACCATCGTAATAAAAATGAAAAGCTTAGAAGAAGATTAAGAAGCATTCATGCATAACTGAATCAACATACATCTGAATCATTCATCTTTTACTTCTCAGAATAAAGGATTGAAAAAAAATCTGATCAAATTGATCATCTGGTGCTACAATAACCCACAAAATAAGGTTTAAATAAAACCTAAAAAGACAAGCATCTTCCGCGAACTGGCTATAGGTTTAGAGTGATCTAAAATGTGCAGTCACACCATGGTCATTCAAAAATACACTGATAAATGTTCCAACAACATCCTTCAGTATATTGCAAAAAAAAAAGGATGTAAGCACATCCTTCGGTGTAACAGCAGCTGGTAAAGTAGATGTCCCTTTTTCACCAAAAAAAGTGCAATAGACAAGCATGCAAATAATTTGAAACAACAAAGCATGCAAATAAGAGATTACCCTTTGCTGGAGAAATATCCAACCCATAGTTGTGCTTTATCCCATGACATGTTTGGGTCACTCCATTCAATCCATGCCATGCGTTTTTCAGTTGGATCAATGCGTGGAAAGGCATAGAAGTCATTCCCACTGAGCAGCACAGTTGGTTCTAAGGTAAACATTGAGAACATTATTTATATAATCCTGAAGGATCTTAGGCACAAATTAATGCAACAGGTGTATAGTCCTCAGTTCTTCTTACCATTAACATCTTCAACACTTGTGCTCACAGCAGCAACTGTTGTGATGGGATTTGAGCCACTCTTGCGGTGATCTGTTGTCAAACTGGATTTACTTATCTTCTTAAAAGAATGTATGAAGCACCATTGACATGCTATATATGGAGTACTAATCACCTTCCATTACAGTGACATAACGATTGAAGTGAGGATCAAAGACACCGTCCGCATAGCGGACAACTGGTCCACCATAATCCGGTGTCAGAGGTAATGGTGAGTTATCTGAAACCATAAAAAATGAGCCGTTTTAAAACACATCACATGATACCCTTATTTTTTTTCTTAAAAGGAGAAGTGATGTACAGTGGCACCGCTCTAATCAATCACAATATAGGCTAAAAAGATGCAGAACCACTTTTTTTGCAAGTCAAATTGAAGTTACAGTTCAATAAATTGAAATACAGCTATTTTAGTTCATGTTTCTGGAAATGCTGCTTTGTATATCCGTCAAGTATGGAGTCCCCAACATGATGTAAAATCATACGCTCATGCATAAATCATACGCGCATGTCGTCAACTACAGAACATGTATAGTTTGAAACTGATGTGAAGGAACACTTGTCTGAAGAATGCAGAAGCCAAGTCATTCTACAGCAAAACAAAATGTGCGGAGTGCCAAAATGTGCTATGCAGAAGCAATGCGCGTATCCATGAAGATATATCGTAGCACTGAAAAAGGAAGCATCATCAATAGCTAAAGGCAATCTTCCTCCGCACCTCCCATGGTTTGCTTGTACAGACGCTGGTCGCTGTAATTGGAGAACACGACGACATCCCCTTGCACGGCGAACGCGCCACCGCCGTATTCCTGCGCCAGGGAGCGCACGGCGAACTCCTGCGGCGTCACATCCAGGCCTCTGCCGTCTGTGCCGGCCCCTTCCTTCACGAGAACCCCGCGTCTGGAGAAGAGGGAACCAAAACCAAGCAATCGTCAGCGTCACGCGCTCGAACGACGGGTTCGAAGGTTTGGGGGCAAGTGAGAGGGGGTGAGCGGGTTGTATTTCGCGTACCCTCCTTCCTCGGGGCGCGTCTCGACCCAGAGGAGCCGGCCGTCGCCGGCGACGGCGAGCCCCTCGACGGTCTTCCCGGCGGAGGAGACGGCGTCGGCGCTGATCGGCGACTCCCAGGACCCGTACGGCGCGGTCGCCTTCTCGACGAACTTGGCGTGCGGGCGCATCGCGGCGGGGCGTGAGCTCGATTCGGCGAGCGGCGGAGCACTGGTACTACTCAGCGTGGAAGTGTGCAGCTTTGTATGGACTGTTTGACTGGCAGCGCACGGGATAGGATCACAGGAAAACGTCCGGCCGATTCTACGCCTCGCGTCCACCGTGGTTCATGCATAGTTGACTTTTGAAGCCCTGCTGCCGAAACCAAACTCTTAAAAAACTTCAGCGTATTGGGAGTCTCATTTCGAATCGATCCCCAAAAGTTAAATCTAGTAGTATAAAAGTTTTCTTTTGCAATTTCTCTCACCCTACTGCGACGTGCAAACCTTATTTCGACTTCATTCCAACAAATTAATTCGATTGATGCGTCAAATGCATATTTCAATAAGATTTTAAATGTGGATCAACAAAATCATTATGTCCGTGAATCGTACCGAAAGCAACAACATGGTTCATCCAACAACAATGTCATCGAGAAGAAACGTGAGGCAACATGAGCATAGATCAAGCACTCCTATACAACTTGCATTTATCGGATACATCTATCTTGGCAATATCAAGGATGGCGGTTTTGGCGTGCCCAAGATCCCGCGAGGCTGCTCAATTTTTTTTGTTTTGCCATGTCACACGATCGTGAAACATCCATGAGCACAAGTGCTTGCTCTTGCTCCTTCCTCTTGTTTGCCTTTGCCTTGGCGGCGATCACAAACCTCGTCTCTTCAAGGACAAGCTTCTTCTCACAGGCCACTAACTTCCTCTCCTCGGCAATTGCCATCATCTTGAACCTCTCCTCATCCCGTCGCATGAAGTCCATCCACATTGTCATATTCTCTGGTTTTCATTTAGTCGCCAAATCCTTCTTCGTCTCTAGCATTTCTTTGATCTCTTTTATTAACTAGATGAACCGTTGTGCCAATTGGCGCAGAGGCCAAACTGCGACATGGAAGTTAAGTGAACTATTTGAAACATTAAATAGAAGTTAAGTGAACTATTTGAAAGATGTTTCTTGTGAATGGTCTGCAAGCATTTATGTTCATAATGCATCTGTATCTGCCTTGCCCTGTATATTTACCCACAAAAGACAACTATGATCATTTTTCATGTCCTTCTTTGACCGGACAGAGCAAGCCAACAGTCGGTGCACAGACATGTGGGTCTGTGAGGGGCTTGGTTGTCCGTCTTTGGTTGCGCACGTCCGGAGTGGCGTGTTGCAGCCCATGTGCCACACGACTCCTTTGCCCGTACTTTGCCTACCCGAATCCTTCCCATCGTTGATCCTGGTCGGCTAACGCTCGCGGACCACTTTCTCGTGTTGTACATAGGAGCAAACAGTAATATATGAACAACACGTCTATAAAGAATGTTCTTCCAAGTTCCATGCAAATGATTATTACTATCTAACTGCGTTTGCATTGCTGATTGCTTGGATTCGATATTTTATTTTGAAAAGGCTACAACTAAACCCTATGCATTTGCAGGCTATCATTGTCCTATTTGGCTTTTCGTTTATCTATTACTTTAGCTTTCCCTTCTTGAGCTATGTCACTTCTGTTTTGTGCAGAGGTCAAAGATATTGGGAAATGGAGGGGGAATTGGTGATGTGGCCGACACGTCCTCTCTCTAGGGGGGACGGCGGCTATGCCTGCTGGTTGCCGGGGAAATCGTTCTTTCCGTCGGTGGGTTTGCTACTGCTTCTCGTCATCTTCTTTGAGCCCCGTGGCTTCAACTGTTGTGTTGGTCGCGGTCTTAGTCGCCGCTTTTGTAGTGTCTCTTTGTACCTTGCCCTCAGTGGTAGGCGAGGCAACGACCTGTTCTTGCCTGGCCACAGCTCTCCGCTGCCCTCTCCACGCGTCGGACATCACAATCATAAAACATTTGTTCTTTCAATGCAAATTGGCTCGTTCTACATGGTCAGCCATCCAAGTAATTTCTGGCTTGTATCCTCCATGTAGTGTTGCTAATGTTTTTGGCAACTGGCTACATGTGATCAATAAGAAGTTTAGAATTCTTCTTAGGGTGGGGGCGCTTGCCGTGATTTGGTTTCTTTGGCTATGTATAAATGATAAGGTTTTTAACGATAAAAGTTCCTCTCCTCTGCAGGTTATCTATAGATGTACCAATGTTCCATTCATGGTTGTCTCTATAACTTGTGGAGAATCGAGACCTGTTTATGGAGGTGCATACATGCTTCAAGGCCACGACGAAGGATACTTTTACCCGACATGAATGGCAGCATGATCTTCATATTGCCCCTCCTACGTCTTAGGCGTTATACAATCTCCACATGATTACTTGTATTCCACCTTTAAAAAAATATTAAACTTGATTATGGCAGTGTGCATCTCAGTTATGCAGAGGCCGGGTGTAATGCTTAATACTTTTAAGTAATGAAGCGCCCATCATCATCCCTTTAGGGTTGTCCAAGGGAATGTAGAGGTGTGGTGGCGGCCTGCAACTATGGAGGGCCATGGAGTTTGGAGGCGTGCCCAACGTCCTACTCCATGCACTCTGTAGCCGGATGGTGCTCCTCACCATAAGTCGCCACTTGCAGCCAGTTGGTGTGGCCATGTTTGATGCCAGAACTAAATTCTAAAGGATCGTCACACACTAACTTTTCAGTGCCCAGGCGCATTTGGTGGTGGCCTGCTTGTCAGTGTGACGGCAGATCGAGCGTGAATGACCATGGCCCTGTGTGCGAGAGGTTCAGGACCTAGTGCCTAGATCTGACGGTCGCTGTGGCGTTTGTCGTTGTATGGGCGACGACAGCGGCTGGCGCGATGGTGGATGCTCCCTGTAGCACCCAAATCGGGACGGCAGCCCCTCTTCTTCGATAGTGGCGGACTCCGGAGTTGTGTGAGCAACTCGGAGTCTGGATCTCGAGGTGGTGATGACCTTTCTGAGACAGGTGGCGGTATGAGACGTCCCCTCCATCAACAGATCGGGTTCGATGCCGCTCGGCAGGTGACACATGCATCTCGTTCAGAGTCGTCGTGCAGTGCCTATCACCGGCAGCTGAAGCCTTCAACGGATTCTACGCACAACATCTCATGTAGGGGCATCAATTCATGCCTGCTACGGCGCGTGCTGCACGGTGGCTCTGGCGGAGGTCTCATGTCTAGCCTATTGCTGCTGGATCGAAGATAGTGCGATAGTGGTGGGAGGTAGGCGGTATGTGACGTCTGCCTTCTGGTGTCTTCTCCACAAATATCCGGTTATCGAGGCGTCGATAGCCAGATATAGGGATGATGGTACATATGGCTTCAACAACGACTTTATACATTCCGGTGGAAACACAAGATCTCTGATTAAGCTATGTCGACATGCGCCTGTGTCGTGTCCTTACTGAATGTGGTGGATTAAAGCTTGGCTTCGGGGATGAGAATCCGGAGTTCAAACTTGTGTTGCACTCGCCATCATCTGTGCACGTGGGGCGATTCCTTCTTGAAGGCGTAGTCTAGGAGTGTGTATTTTTCGTTTTAATGTCGTCTTGTAAAATAGGGTTAGTGGCTATCTGGTGGAGTTATTGTCGCGAGGTATGCGGCCTCAGGGTTTCTTTTCGCTTTATTTTTTGGTCAATGTTGTTTGGCTACTGAATTTTGCATTTTTAATAATGCATGGCTGCATGCATCGTCCTCATGCTGAGGCCGGAGGTTCTCCTCCTTTCCGGAAAAATAATCTATAGATATTACCATTGTGTTTAAAATGTGTGCAAGAAATTAACCCGACCCCTTTTACAATGATTCTTTTCATTTCTCCTGACATGAAGCACGCCCTCTGGCCTCTGCAATTGTGGTTCGCTGTTGTGGACTCAATAATAAAGCATGCGAGCTCGGCGGCCACCTGATGCCAGGGGACGTCCTGCCTGGCGCCCTCCAACCAGGCCACTGCAGCAGTTGGAGGAGAGGATGGCCACCTCCGCTTGCATCTCGGGCGTCGCCGGGACCACGACGAAGTCCTCCTCCGGCCTCAGGGCAGCGTCGCCCATACACAGCATCACGACAGGAGCAGTGTCGGAACGAGGCAGAGGGCGCTGAAGAGAGGTCTCCCAGCCACGGCCTAGACGCGGGGGTGCTTGGAGGGCAGCAGGAGCAGCAGCAGGGCGAGGAAGAGGCGGTGGAGGTACGGCGAGGTTGTCGAGCGAGCTCAGAGGCTCCACTTATTGCGGCAGGCGCGCGACTTGTGCCCATTTTGTAGGCAGCGGGAGCAGCGGATCGGGTCACGACAAACCACAGCTCGGTGCCCACGGAAGAAGCACCGACAGCAGCGCCCCAGAAGCCAGCGAGGGATGGGCGCTGGCTTGAATGCTGTAGCGGCCAAAGCCCTGGGTGCAAGGCCGGCCGACGTCGAGGTCGTCAAGCACTACCCTGAGCAGTTCTTCGTGCGCTTCATGCATCAGTACCACTGCACTAACGCGATGTCTCGTGGTGATCTCCGCGGCTCTGGTCATCGCATCTATGTGCGTGAATGGCGACTTGAGGCCCATGCTGACAACGAAGACTAGCTCCACCACGTCCGCCTCTGTCTGGAAGGTGTTCCACTGCATGGCTGGAACCACTACATCGCCACCTTCCTCATCGGCCGCGGCTGGTCCCTCGACTACATCGAGCCGCGATCGCTCCGCAAGGAGGACACGAGGGACATGGCGCTCTGGGCATGGACCTCCAACCCCAATGCCATTCCCAAGGTCAAATGGCTGACCCTGCCGGCTCGTGGTCATCGCCGTCGCGGGCGCCGTGGCCTCCGTCACCGCGTCATCATCCACCTCGACCTACATGAGGACCACTCCAAGGCTGCAGACGACGACGACAACCCGCCGCCGCCGGAAGTCCACGAGTTTACCTGGTACAGGAAGATGGTCGATGGGACCTACACTCCAAGAGAGCGTCGGCCTGCTCAGGGGTGCGCGGAGCGCCATGACGATAGGCGGGAAGATGAGGGTGACTGTGACGGCAGGCGTGGCCGTGGTGGTGAGCGTGCACGGGAGAGCTGGGGCGCCATGGTGCGGCGCTCTCTCTCCCGAAACGCTCGGGATCGGCACCTGGCGGGAGGCCAGGACCGCACACGAGACCGCTCCGGCGGCCGTCGATGTGCTGGCAATAGCCAGGCTGTTGTGGCCGCCCTCCTGTGTGCCCTGGCTTGGTGCTTAGGGGCTCTGGCTCAGGCAGTGCTGAGCCTGTTCGCGTCCTTGAGCTGTCGGCCGTCCCCGACCCTGTCGGTGTTGACGCTTGGGGGTGCAGCTCGACGTGCCAGACCTCTCCACGCTCCTCCAGGCGCTGCTCTCAAGAGGAGCGGACCCCCCGGTGTTCCCTCCGCTGTCTCCGACAACCGTGCTGCCGCCACGCCTGATCTCCAAGCGCGCTGTGGCCTCGACTTCCCCCCTGGCGAGCCCCGCGCCCAGCCAAGCCTTGTTGGAGCTTTGTGTGCCCGCGTCTCTCGTGCTGCCCCTACGGTCGCCCTCCAGGCCGCCGGGTTTCCAGACATCGCCTACACCGCCTCTGTTCTGCCACGGCCCTCTGTAGCGCACGCCTCCCCCGTGCGAAGCCGTGCTTTAGCTTGCACTGAAGATGTTCTGGCGCCTATTTTTGAGGAGTGCCGGATGGGCATCCTTGCTCCGCCCAAGTCCCCCCCTCCCAGGCCTCCTACGGCTCGCCGAAAGACCCTTGCCGGCGTCAAGATCTCCAACAAGGGGGGGCTCTCCCTGCAGAAAATCAAACGCACCCATATGGTGCTCCCAGCAGCCAAGGCGGCGGAGAAGCTAGTTTGCCGGTCCTTTGGGATAGTCAGAGATGGAGAAGACGTGACAGAGGCTACACTTACTGATTTCACTGCCAAGTTCAAAGAGCAACTTGCTCCTGAGCTGATTATGGCCATGAGGGATTTTTTTCACCTTGACGACAAGGCTGTCAATGATTTCGAGGATGCACTGATTGATCACGGTGGTGAGGGAGCTTTGGAGATGTCCCAGGATGCTAGTGCGGCTCAGCCGAGCCTGGAAGCATAGTAGGCGGCGACTTGCTCGTCCGGTTCGTCGTTCAGGGCTGTTTTAGTTGATTATGTTAGCTCTCCCCTGCACTGTAATGTGTGTCAGCCTGTTGGCTGCCTTAGTTCCATCTATGTGTAAGTCTAGTGCCGCTTGGCTCGGCCATGTGTTAGGCTACGTCCATGTGTTAATCTACGCCCAGTACTCATGTGCCCCAATGGGGTTTGTAGCCCAGTTCAATACTGTTGTTATTCTGCTGTCCATTCGTTGTTGTCCTCCCTCCTGGACTGGTCAAGGTGTATGTTCGTGTGCTCCATGACTCCACAACCTATAAACACCCTGAGTTGGAACGTACGGGGTCTAAACTGCCCAACCCGGAGGGCAACCGTCAGTGCTACGATTGCAGACTCCTCGTGCCAAATCGTGTGTTTACAAGAGACGAAGCTAGATAGCGTGGACAAATATGTGGCTGCCTTCCTTGGTGGCAACCGGCTGAAAAGTTTTGCGCAGCGACCGGCGACGGGAACTAGGGGTGGGATCTTATTACTATGGGATGACAACGTTGTCGAGGTCTCCGACATTTCTTCGTCGGCCTTTTGCCTCTCCGGCAAGGTTCGCATTCGGGCGTCAGATGTATGCTTCAAGATAACATCTGTCTACGGTCCCACTGACCATGCCAGTAAAGATTCTTTCTTTACCGAGATTGTCGCCCACAAGCCTTTGCCGGGTGTTGCTTGGTTGGCCCTTGGGGATTTTAATCAAATATACCGAGCACGAGACAAGAACAAGAGAAATGTAAACCAGAGCAGGATAAACCGTTTCCGTGCAACCCTTCAATCTTGTGAGCTCAAAGAAATTCATCTCCAAAATAGACGCTTTACTTGGAGCAATGAGCGGGAAAACCCCACCCTTTGCAAGCTTGACTCTTTCTTTTGCAACGCCGAGTGGGACACAACTTTCAACACGCATGTGTTGCATGCCCTTTCATCTTTCCTCTCCGACCATTGCCATCTCCTGCTTGCCGATGACAAGGGACCTAGACGTCCACGGTCCTTCAAATTTGAAAAAATTTGGGTATCTTTGCCTGGATTCTACGACGTCGTCCTAAAGGCGTGGAATGAGCGTGTAAACCACACAGAGCCTTTCCAAATTCTTCATCACAGGCTTAAGAAAACCGCGACCCGGCTCACTGAATGGAGCAAGAAGTTTTTCTCCAAGGCCAAGATCCAACTCCATGCGGCCCTCTTGGTGATCCTTCAGTTGGACTTGGCGCAAGAGGAACGAGCCCTCTCACCTGAGGAGAGGGATCTGCGTGCTAGACTTAAGCGAAGAGTGGTTAGTTTGGCGGTCCTTGAGCGGGCTAGGAAGAGCCAATGTGCTAGACTAGCAAATCTGAGGGAGGGTGATGCCAACACCAAATTCTTCCACCGTCGCATCAATGCCCATAGGAGAAAAAACCATATTCACCGGCTAAAGCATGCTCATGGCTGGGTGACCGACCACAAGGAAAAAGAGAAGATCATCCATGATCACTTCTCCGAGGTCATGGGCCGGGGAAGTACGAGCAATAAGGATTTCAATTGGGAGGAACTGGGCATTGAGGCCCATGCCTTGCAAGACCTCGACGCCGACATCACCGAGGAGGAGGTTTGGGAGGCTATAAAAGAAATGCCTAGTAACAAGGCGCCGGGACCTGATGGTTTCATGGGGATCTTCTTCAAGAACTGTTGGGGAATCATCAAGCATACGATCATGGGGGTCATTCAACGCTTCGATTGCTTACACACCTCCAACCTGCAGTGGCTAAACTCTGCCAATGTTGTTCTGCTGCCTAAGAAGGATGGCGCGGAAGGCATCTCTGATTATAGGCCCATTAGCCTCATACATGCCATCGCTAAATCATTGCCAAGGTTCTATCGCTACGCCTTGCGCCCCACATGGATGACCTCGTTTCCAACGCCCAGAGTGCTTTCATTAAAAGGAGAAGTATCCATGACAACTTCATGTATGTTCGGAATTTCACTCGGTGTCTACACAAATGCAAGACCCCCGCACTCCTTTTCAAGCTTGATATAAAAAAGGCTTTTGACTCAGTCAAGTGGGGATACATTCTTGAGCTTCTCCAACGGCTGGGCTTCCCTCCAAAATTTCGAGCTTGGATTTCTGCGCTTCTATCCTCTTCTTCATCTCAGATAATGCTAAACGGGCTACCCGGCCCTCCTGTCAAGCATGGCCGTGGATTCAGGCCGGGGGGGGGGGGGCATCTCTCCACTCCTCTTCGTCCTGGCAATTGACCCCTTGCATAAGATCCTAGACTTGGCGACGCGAAAAGGGCTCCTACATAAGATCCGTGGTCGGGGTGCCATGGTGCGCACCTCCCCCTATGCGGATGATGCGGTGGTCTTTGTGGACCCCATCAAGCGGGACATCGACAATCTTGCCTCTATCCTGAGAGGCTTTGGGAACGTCACAAGCCTTTGTTCCAACTTCCAAAAAAGCTCGATTGTGCCTATTCGCTGCAATCACCTTGACCTTGAGCAAATTCTTTAGAGCATGCCGGCAGCACGTGACTCTTTTCCAGGACTACCACTCTCTGTTTGGCAACTGAAGAAGGTTTCCAATACCTTGAGGACAAAGCGGCCAGCAAATTGGTCACTTGGGAGGGCCAAAACATCACTACCATCAGTCGTACGACACTTTTTAGGTCGGTCATTACCTCCCAAGCGGTATTCTCCATCACACCCCTCATCGTGCCTCAGAGCTCTCTCCATAGCCTTAACAAAATTGAGAGAGCTTTCCTTTGGTCTGGCTCGGACAAGACAACGGGAGCCAAATGCAAGGTCAACTGGAAGGTGGTTTGTAGACCAAAAGAATATGGTGGCCTCGGGGTGCTCGACACCGACAAGTTTGCACGTGCTTTGCGGCTCCGATGGCTATGGTATGAATGGACTGAGCCCCGCAGATTATGGGTTGGCCTTGGAAACCCATGCACGGAGGAGGACCTCGAGTTTTTCTATGCCTCTACGACTATCACTGTAGGGGATGGCGCCAAAATGCCTTTTTGGGGCTCCCCGTGGCTTCTTGGTCGCAGACCCAAGGATATCGCGGTTTGCGGCCTCGAGAAGAAAGAATTGGAAGGTCCGTGAGGCCCTCGTGGGGAACGCTTGGATCTTCAAGATCAATCTGAACACGGACACGGATGTCTCCATCGCCCACATTAGGGAGTTCTTCACTCTTTGGATGCTCCTTAATGACGTCCACCTTCATGAGCAAACCAAAGACGTCATCGTTTGGAAGCATGCGAACGATGGGATCTACACGGCGGCCACCGCATGCAAGGCTCAATTCCTAGGCATGACTCTCTCCCCCTTGGATCGCATAGTTTGGAAGGCATGGGCACCTCCAAAGGTTAAGTTTTTTGCTTGGTTGGCGTTGCAAGATAGGATTTGGACCGCCGATCGCTTGGAGCGTCGAGGTTGGCCAAATTGTGGCCTTTGCAAGCTCTGGAATAGGGAGCAAGAATCAGGAGCCCACCTTTTCTTCAAGTGCCACTACACGATTCGGCTATGGAAGTCTCTTATTGAGAAACTAGGTCTTGCGCACATGGATACTTCCGAGTGGCTCATGGACGACTCCGTCTACCAATGGTGGGACAAGAGAACCGACAACCGCAACCCTAACCGGCAAGCTATGACCTCCCTCACCATGCTCGTCTCTTGGACCATTTGGAATGAAAGAAATGCACGGGTGTTCCGCCACAAAAGTGCACCACCGACCATCCTACTCACCGCCATCGTCGACGAGGCCAAGCTTTGGATGGCCGCGGGCGTAAAGAAATTAGGGAATATTTTTTTGGGCGAGTAATTGTCATGCCGAATGTGTGGGTGTGTTGTAATTCTCTAAACTCTACTCTCTTCTTATTTAGTAGATGAGGCAAATCTTATGCCTCCGTTTCAAAAAATAAATAAAAATAGAGCATGCACTTGAAACAAAAGAGAAGTCACTTCTTCACTGACTTAGGTTAGAAAGCTATGTGGAAGTCGTATTTTGTCAATGAATCTGTATTTTTATTTTTGAGATGGTTATGGAATTGTATTTTGTCCAGAGCTTGTTATGGAGATGCCATGTTTATGTTGTCATTTACCTGCTACTGCTACTTTCCCTGTGAAGAAATGTAAGATGTTTTATGTCACTATTTATTTATAGAGGGAGCATTTAAAAAAATATATAGAAATGGTTGATGACTAATGTGTCTCCTAATGCCGTAATGCGTGTGTGCGTGCGTGTAACATATTAGAGTCCTGGTGGCCAATGCATGCATCTCCTGATTGCTGATGCAAGTTCTTCATACACATCCAAATAAAAAGAACATGTCTTGAAGTATACATGTATCACTATTGTGACTGATACATGAATATTGACACAATTGTTTTAAATTTCAATTTCAAACATTACAAATCAAAGAAATGTTCTCTAATGCATTGAACTTCAATATGATTGCAACAAGAAACGTTTTAGCATGAGCACATATATAATCATATACTCCCTCCATTCCCAAAAATTTGTCTCTCTAGATATTTCAACAAGCGACTATATATGAAGCAAAATTAATGAATCTACACTCTAAAATATGTCTACATACATCCGTATGTTGCATTCCATTTGAAATGTTTAGAAAGACAAGGGAGTGTATCTAATTTCTCCTTTTGTTTATCATCAAAGAGTTGTCTAGACGTCCACTGCTAACCTTTCCTGCTTGTGATAAACATCAAAGATTACACAACTGCCTGCGTGCAGTGCATGAACTTCACACGACACGGTAGTGCAGTCTCAAACCGGAAAGCCTTCGTAAGAAAGGTTGTCATATTTCCCTTATGGATTTCTTAATATGTTTTTGTCTGTCCTTTGGCATTTTGCTGATGGTGACGAACAATAATTGAGAGTAATCTTAGTTAAGGAAGAAAAGAGGATAAGTTATGTATGACTCTGAGAAATCTTGGATATTTAAGCCTAATAATTAGGGTCACACTTCATAGTTTTCTAGAATACCCCCTGCGCGGGGGGGGGGGGGGGGGGGCAGTGGCCCCCTTTGGCCCCGTGAAGCTCCGCCACTGCACGTGCGGTCTCTCTCTCTCTCTCTCTCTCTCTCTCTCTCGGCGTGTTTGTGTGTATGTCTCTCTCTCACACACAATCTCGTTTTCATGCAATAGCATCATGTGTCCATTTCCGAGGCCCGCTGGAAGCCACACCGACCTCCCTCGACTACTCGGGGGCTTCTTCACGGGATTCGTTGGGCTCTTCGTCGTCTACATCGTCGGGCGTTGGGCTATATGCACAGCTCGCAAGTTGATTCGGCATCGTATGATGACAACGAAATTGCTCCATGCACGACACAAGTGGCCGATCTATGCACGACACGTAAATCCAGCGGCCGACGCCCTTCTCAATCAACGTTTGTCCGGCCAGATTTAATCCATCGTCTGTGCATCGTCCAATTTCATCGTGTGTGTAGCAAGACTCTGATGACAATGGACACCAGTGGTGGACATGGCACACCCATCTACTGGTCGCCTCCGGACTCAGAGCCGTGCCAGCTGCCGCCCGTGGACACTGTGCTATATGGCCCAAGGAGCCGGCCTAGGCTGCCGGTTTTCGAGGCCATCTGCCCGTCGGAGTAGTCTTCCTCAAAAAAAGAGCAAATTAAATGGGTGATTCATTTTGTTTTTATCTTCCTCTTCTTTCTTTTTGAACTTCTCGAAATCATTCAATTTATGGAAGGACATTTTGTTGCATTAGAGAACGGCAGGCAAATCTCTACTACTCCAATTCATTGGCAAATTTGCAAAAAGAAAACTCGCAATTTGGAAAGTGTCTCAAACAGACCCCTTCCCCCGTCTTCTTCCTCCGCTCCTTGCCCCGAGCGTTGCCAGGGGCTGGCGTCGGCCAGCCGCGATTCCCTACTGGCGTCGCCGTCGCCGCCGCCCAGAACTGCTCCGTCGCCGCCGCGATCCCCTCCCGCCGTCCAGACCTACGCCGTTGCCCAGACCTCCTCCGCCACCGCCGCCCAAAACTGCTCTCCCGCGTATCCTCCGTCTCCCGCTGCTGCTTCTCCTCAAGCTCCGGCTAGTGCTTCTCCTTGAGCTTCAGCTGCTACTTCTCCTTGTGCTCCGACCACTTATTCTCCTCGAGCTCCCGCTGCTGCTTCTCCTAGAGCTCCAGCCGGTGGAGCTCTGCTGTCTCCCGTGCTTCTCCCGTGCCCGTGCTGCTGCTGCTGCTCCTCTGCACTCTGAAGGTACAGAGTAAATTCAATCAAAATCACTCTTAATTTTGGAGCAAATCAAAATCAGACAAGATTGCTGGGATGTTTGTTCACTGTTAATTTTGGAGCCAATCAAAATCAGACAAGCTCAAATTTCATAAGGCAATCAGAGTTTGCTTCAGTTCCTCCTAGACATGAAAACAATGAACTGATGCGAACACTGAAGGAGGTGTTTATCTTTAACAAACAAAACAGTGTGATCTTTTTCTACTATGAAATTCAATTGTAATGGAACTAGTTGTAGGTGATTGCATTGATTTTAAGTTTGGGACAATGAAATAACCAACTACAGGCTATCAAATGTGGATCTAAATGATAATTCCGTTCAATTTTAAATTCAGTAGCACAAGCATAATCTCTACAGACGTTGAGACAAACAATTGGTGTGCAGGTAATAATTTCAGACAGACATAACAGTGTTTCCTGTTTTTGTTTTTACCTCTAGTGTTCTTTTTGCTAAACCATGGTCACCTTTAATTCTTTTGAATCAGGTGCACCCAGCTATGACAAGACATAGCCAACAAACTAACTGGTCCCAGATTTTCATGCATGCTCCAGAAAATTCAATGGAAGTGCAAACCATACACTCTGAACAAAATTCAGTGCAAACCATACACTCCAGACAATTCAGTGAACAAAATTCAGTAGAAGTGCTGTTGTAGAACTGTTACCGCTTGTGATATCTTGGAAATTTATTCAGAAGTTTTCAATGTTGTATTCTGATTAATTGAGCTGCAACAAAATGATGCATGGTAGTCCATGAGTAAATGTCGAGATCCAAGATACTTGCATCATGCATGCATGCCTTCTTGGTTGTAGTTTCTTTTCCTCTCTTCAGTTTGTTCAGATTGTAAATAAATAGAGCATAATTGTAAAAAAAGAATAGGTAATTATCTGACTGAATCTAAGAAAAGGTAGTTTACTTTAAATTATTCAATTTACTGAATTAAGTGCCCAGTGTATATGGATTGAAAAATAAATTCAGTTTATTGATTTTGGAATAAACTGAATTTTATGTGCATGGGAGCCTTTCTTTGCCAACTGAATTAAGGCCTAGTTCTTCTGTAGGATTCTCCTGGAATCTGCCCCTCTCTACCTTCTCCTAGAATCTTTGACACCCATTTGTTTTACAATCCTAACTACTCCCTCCGTTCCTAAATATTTGTCTTTCTAGATATTTAAACAAGTGACTACATACGGAGCAAAATGAGTGAATCTACACTCTAAAAATGTCTACATACATCCGTACATGGTAGTCCATTTAAAATGTATAGAAAGACAAATATTTAGGAACGGAGGGAGTAAATAACTAAATAGATCTTAACTAGATAGAATTGTAAAATAAATGACGCTCAAAGATTCTGAGAACATCAGGGTAGGGATCAGATTATGGAAGAATCTGGCAGAAGAACTGGGCCCAAGGAGGGGCAAGGAGGCATCTCTGTTGGCTAAATCGGACCTCCCCAAAAGGCCAAAAGTAGCAACTGCAAATCTTAAATTTTTACTGTAGAACGAAAATCACCGATCCAACTCGGCTCGCCTCCTCCCCACCTCGTCTCTCTTTTTTGGAGCCGTCGCTGTTACCCCTGCTCACCCCCGGCAAGGCTGACGACGAGGGTGCCCTTTCAGATGTCGAGGAACCCCTCCAGCCTCCGCCACCACCTCCTCCTATACAAGCCCCCACCCACATCTCAACCCCAAACCATCCCCCACCCAGATGCGGCGGCAGCGGCCGGTCGACAGCAGCGCCTGCTGGACATGTGCTCCCGCCGGCGCCTCCTCAACCTGACGAGCCATACCGAGGACTCTTCCTCTGAGCCTCCTCCCGCTCCGACCGCTCATTGGTTCGTCGGCCCCGCGCCCCCATCACGGTGGCGACACGACGGAGGGCGCCACCAACAAGGATGCCACCTAGGGGTGGCGGGGGAGCCGCCGGTGGGTGAGCTATTGCTATGGACGCGCCGATGGGAGGGGTCCAAGAGCCACCACAGCAGCCAGGAGAGTCTTCCTAGAGAGCGGCAACGGAGAGGACTCGCTCGGCAGCAGCTAGGACGATCTCAACGGTCTGCTACCATGTGAAACTACCCAATTATTACTGCTTCTTAACCTCTGATCGGTATAAGTTGGAGGAACACCACTGAAATCACATGTATAGCAACTACTGAATTTGTTATTACTACTGTAGCAGCTGCTTCCAAGTAAATCATCGGTAGCAATTTCATGTTGCTGGCCTGTTCTGCTCAGAATTTACTCTGTAGAACCACTGTGCATGATAACACCAACAAACAATTGATATGTCTGGCATGTTTTATCTGATCACTCCATGACCACAGTGCAGAATGAAAATCTATGATAACCTTGCTGGCTTGCAGCTGTAATTTTAATGACAATATTATGAAGTTTTGATTGCACAGTACTACAGTAGTAGTACAGTTTAATACTTTTAGCCCTAAGCTCAGGGGTTACATAAAACATCAACATGGGAACCATTTGTTGCATGTGCTGCAATCGTGAGCTAGCTGATTTGTAATCAACCATGTCATGTGCGCCATTATCAAGTCTAGTTCAGAGAAGGCAGTCGGTTTCCTATTTTGCTCATTTGTTTTACCCAGAATAGTAATCGGTTAGCTTAACTTACTGTGTCGGTGAATGCTGGAGCCGACACTCCACACCTTCCATTTTAGATGTGCACAAGCAAGCAAGCTGCAGATGAGAAGGGAAATAAGTTGCTCACCGTGGTTCACTTGTCGTTGTTCTCAGTTCACGAGACAGAGCTTCAGTCTCTCATTACAAGTTTGCGGAATTAGAAATGCAAAGAGAGGTATTGAAGAGAGGTGGCAATACGGAGCTTCTAAATCTGAATCAAAGAGGCTCTATAAATCTGTGTTTTGTCAAATTTGACTTCTCCTTAACTTGTAATCTGAAATTAGAGTCTGTGGCGCATGATACTGAAGTTTAGACCTTTGTCATCAGGAAGAAGTCATGCGGTGTGACATTATGAGAATTGGCAAGCAGGCTCCTCTCCTATTACGTTCCCTGCGACATTATGAGAATGATACAACGGTATCTTTGGTTTTATAATTTGACTCATGTTGAGTTTTCAAATTGGTGTCTTCTTGTTTGCACAGAGCTTGTCAAGAGCTTGTGCTTGCTGGCATCAAGCTATGGACTTACAAGAAAAAGATATAAAGGTGTGTTTGGTGCTTATATGAGGCCCCAGAAGATGATTATGTGTACTACTCTGCTTTATTTTTTGTAATTGTCTGTATATCACTTAGCAGATCTAGAGCATAGCCATTGCATTATGTGGTATCTATGTGTGTTTACTACAATTTTTTTGTATATTGATAAACATGGAAATACACTGTCAGAATGGGTCAGTTTGTATATCTAAGTGGCTGCACATGAATCTCGACTATATATAGCAATATAGGCACAATAACTTGAAAATTTGTCATATGTCACATCTACTGACTTTTCCTTCCAAATGTTGTAAGTGTTGAGATTTCTGAGGCAACACATTTGCTTTTGTAATGTAGCATAAATCATCAAGAATCATGTATTGTTAGCATGATCTGAGAACAAATTTGAGTGCACAAGGATGAGAAATGTCATTTTGATCATGTAATAGGTCATAAAATAGAAGTTCAATGCCATGCATACTTTGTGAGAGGTTTGCAATACGTGATTGCTGCAAGTTTAAACCCTCAGGGTTTCAAAGGCAAGTACCACTAAAATGGCAGAGTAGATTGAATTGAAAAACGGAGAGAAAGAAATGCTTGTTGAGGATATAAAAGAAGTTAACATCTTATTCATCATACAAAGTTGAGAATTGGGAGAATACAAGTGTTCCCGTTGCAATGCACGGGCATTAGTCCTAGTTTTTCATTAAAATTTGGTGTATGTATCCATTTCATCCAGAATAATTACCCTGAACCTAAACGCTACAGATGTCTCTCAGTCATATACGTGGTCATACCCATCATCAATGCATGCATGCATAACCAACTAATTAAAAACTAATAAAAAAATAAAATCGCCTAACAAAAGCATGGCGGATAGAAGTGGCAGATTATAATTCAACAAAAATCGCAAGGCACACACATATGGCAGTAGGTTGGTTGCAGAAACCATTTAATTTATTCATATCAGTGGTGTAATATTAAACCCATTAAGGATCGCGTGAAGGGTGGCCAACCAGCTATGCCACTTGGCGTAAGTTGGTTGGCCGCGGTGAATTTTTTTTGGGATCTTTAGAAAAAAAGCTTTTGGAATATTATTTTTAGACGAAGGTAAGGAATTTTTAGCTGTTTTTTTTTCTTTTCAGATGGAGGTGATGAGCCCACATATGTTTTCAAGTTGCATGCCAATTGATGTATTTAGTAGCGCTTACTTCCAACATGTGATATAAACATGTCTTATTTATTGTTGATTTGCCCCAATTGGGGTAGGTTCTCAGTAACTGATGCTATTGGTCCTACGACATCTACAAATGCAACCATCAATTGCATATGGGGTTTTCTTTTTTCCTTTCCATATATATAGAATACCTGATGGTAGAAGTCGCTGCCAACATCTTTCAAAGATGTGTCATTTCTGTCAAGAATTTCGCCCCTTATGTCTTCTTAGTGATCAAGAGAAATATGAGAGCTCTCTATATACCTTTTTCTAGAACTAGAATATGATGTACTCCAATTAAACCTGCTGCCCAACAACCTCGCTGGACACCAGCTCTTACAAAGTCAGGATCAAATCAGCCCAGATAGAGAGGGGCTCGGACGACCTTGAACCAAACTGCGCAAGAGCATGTACAATTTTATTTGTCTAACAAAAGTCCAATTTTATTACATTCCCTGCCACAGAAAAGGAAATTCACTGCGTCAAAATTCGTTGCCTTGACACACTGTGTTGCTTCTGCATGAATGGCACTCTGGATATGCTGGAGCTGTCATGTACGCAAAGCTCTTTTCACTGGAGCCGGCGCTCTGGACATGCTGGAGCTGTCATGTACGCAAAGTTCTTTTCACTGGAGCCGGTTGCTACCAGTTTAGTATCCACCACACATAGCTTTGAGATGCGTGCATATTTTTTATGTATTCATGTTGCTTCCATTTGTATCTCCCATTATGTCAATTTGGCTTATCTTGTTGCAAGTGCTTTGTGTCAGAATGCAAAGAGGGTACCAGAGAATAGTACGCATGCATGTGATCTATCCCTGCACAGAGTCCATATAGCTTAATTTCCATTCTATATTTATGAACATTTATATTTTTCAAACCAAAATTCCGTTTGACTTCTTTATATATGTTTGAACTCCTGGTGCCAAGACCTTTAGCACAAGATCAATCTTGAATACAATGAAACACATTTAAATTTTAACATTTCAAATGAGTGAACACCGTTTTTCTAAAATAGGTGGAATTTGTGTTTCATGCATATGGAACATTTTTCGAATTAGTGAAACCAAGTTCTTGAAATGAGTGAAATTTGTGTTTCATGCATATGAAACATTTGTCAGTGTGAAATGTGTGAAACTTATTATTCCAAAAATGTAAAACGAGTTATTTACACAATGTGAAGCTGATTATTTCAAATTATTTTTAAAGTTAGTGAAATTTTGTTTTGAAACGAATGAAATCAATTTTCTAAAATGAGTGAAATAATCCAAGCATGTCTTTTCGAATGAAGTGAGCGAAATTAGTATTTTCAAATGAGTGAAATCAATTTTATAAAATGAGTGAAATAATTTTTATTTGAATGATATTTTTAAACGAGTGAAATTGTTTGTAAATTAAAATATTATTATTGTTAAACTCCTTATTTCAGTGTGTATATTGTGAGTGCTATTTGTTTTCTAAAACTAGTGAAATGAAAATCTATCTTTTGTAACGAGTGAAATCAATGTTTTTGAAACAAGTAAATATAATATTTCTATTGAGTGAGTGTAATATATTTTCTGAAATTAGATTCTTCAAATGAGTGAAATATTGTTTCAAAATCTATATATTTTTATGAGTGAAAGCAGTTCTCTATGGGTGAATCTAATGTGTTTTGTAAATGAGTGAAATATGTATTTTCAAATTACTAAAATAATTTTTTGAAGTGAGTAAAATCTGTTTATTGAAACGATTGAAATAGTTTTACCAATTGAAATTCGTTTTGGAAAATAATCGAAACATGTTTTTCAATTGAAATGAATGAAATTAGTCATTTGAGATGAGTGAAATAATCAAAATAAACTAGAATTGAAATATGATACATAAAAAATTCAAACTAGTCAAAATGTATCCAAGATTGGTCTTGTTTGAAAGGTCTTATCATTTGGATTCAAATGTATAAAAGTTTACAAAAACATAAATTTGGTTGATAAGTTATCAGTCATTTAAATTGTGGTCCTCAAATTAATTTTCCTCTGAAAAGTTGTCAGGTGTGTCAGCCCGTATTACTCAGTATAGTGGTGTGAAATGCTTTGCATGTTTATACCCAGGTGGTCTCACCAATCTAGATGAAATTGATGGACGGTCAATTCCTAACCGATACTTACCGGGACTGGCAAATTTACTTATTAGTTGTCCTGTAGCCGCCACTATAATCAATCCTGCTCCACCCCCCATGACAAATGCCCATGCACCAATGCTTAAGTTCTCGTTAAACGTTGCATCCGTGTTCACCTTTATGAAGCCCGTTCCTCGTGGCTGCCATTTAAAAAAAGAACATGCAACTTTTTTTCGAGGGAAAAAGGGAGTGGCGATAGGTGGGTCGACTGAGTTCTGAAGGGCCAGTCAATTTTGATCTTCCATTGAATTCTAATCTAAAGATCAGAACCAACTTCGGGGCAAACTGAATCGACTGACCCAAAATATGATTCAGCCAATCATCCCAGTCCACCGAACTAAAAACAAAGCATGAAAACTGGCAACCCAGTCCATCCGGCCTACTTTAGAAAGAAAGAAAGAAGAAAGAGGCTTATGCTCGAAAACCCCAAACCCTCTAGTTTAACACTACTCCACTATGACAGAACGACAGTGCAAATCTCTAGGTCACACTTTCTTTCCTTTCATTCTCTTATTCCTTCGTCTTTTCTCCTGAACGAACACCGTCGCCGCCATGAAAACCTCAAATCTGAATGAACACAACAAAGGAGGGGATTGCAAACTAAAAACAAAAGAATAAAGTTGTTGTATGTTCCTAAATTATTGCTTGAATGATTACACTACCTTAAATCTAAAATCAAAACACTAAATAAAAGAAGAAATGAAAATAAATTAATGCACAAAAAAATTCAGAGTAGCAGAATTATTTCTATACTAGAATGAGTACCCTTTCTAAATACTAAAATCCAAAGAATAAAACACGGAGATGCAGAAACATTTCTATACTATAATGAATACCCTTCCTAAGAATTAAAAACAAAAGAATAAATTGGTGCATGTTTTTAAATTATTGCATTACTGAAATACTTATCTTTCCTTCCAATTGCACATGCAAGTTGCACAAATTGCAGAAAAGGATCCTAAGCAACTCCAAGTACGAGGAGGAGCAACTAATGAATGTATAAGGTGAACAAAATAAGAATAGCTAATTCTGCAACAACAACAACTAATTTCTTGGAAAAATGTTTCCACAAAGAGAGCAAGGAAGAACAACTATATCTACCAAATGAATAAGGATGGTTAAACAATAAGGTAACATAGCACATAGAGTGCATGCCATCATACATATTTTAGATACTATCAAACTAGCAAAGCATACACTCATTTTAGGTACTAAATATCCTTTAATCTTTTACGTAGGTGCCAAAGATTGCAGAGGAGGTAAGCATCAGAAGTAAAACTTTCAAAATAAGAAATTTGAAATATCCTTGCATGTATTCATTTAGAAAAATCAAGCTGGGAGATTTTCTCCTAAAATTGCACAAGCAGGAATCATAACTTGCTCAACTTACTAAAGAACAACTCTGACAAGAGGTAGCATACAATCTTTACTTTAACGAATGTCATTTTGTAGTTATTAGATAGTTTGAACTATGACACGATGTTTGACAAGAGATGAGGATAATGTAAATGCAGAAGTCAACACAACACTATTATTATCTGATTCTGACATACCATAAGAGAGTGAAAGGCAACAACAATGTGAAACAATTACAAGGAATTGACAGCAACAAAATGCAAGAGAAACTATCCAAGGAAGATATCAACATATTCCTGGAAAATAAGATAGACAACCAAAACTGCACACTACTAAATCTGGAATTGTGGTACATGTGTAGCAGTAACAGCTACAAAACTTATAGTAAAATACTAGTATTAGTACAAAATTAAGAATATTATATTGTGGTCATTTTAAAAGTTTTAACACAACATTGACAACAACTTCAAATCTCATAAAAGAAACAAAAATTATGAAAACTAAGATGGCTAGCTAACATCCTTTGAAATAGCATACTAAATCAAATTGTACGAATAAACTTGCACAACATTGATATAAATCAAATGGTATGACTAAAATTGCACAACGTTGATATAAATCTTGCAGCATAACAAACACAACAAGTTCGATTTCATGTTATGGCATGGTATATTAATTAAGAGATCAAGCACCACTACATTATTAAAAGTAAGTGCTATATCATTTTGAAGTAAGATAAAAAATTATACAACAAATATTTAAAAATTTCATGGTAACAAATAAAGCAAATACAACTTCATTTTGAAGCAAGATATATCAACTATTCAACTAGGAATAGTACTATAAAGAATAAGTTGGACTGATTGGCAAAATCCAATCATTCCTAAAAATGCAACCACAAATTGCAACACAATAGTTATAAACTTCCAAAACATTAACAACAACATCAACTATAAAACCTTGAGATCTAGCATAGGTACTTTGGTATAAAAATAAACAAAGGTACAAGACAATAATTGCACAATAATTATTCAAAACCTGCACAATATCATTGATAGCAACTACAAGTTCCTCTAACAACATGTAGAAACCAGCCTTCATAGGTAACAATTTAAGACCTAAGTACTCACTACCAAAGTAGCAATCTCACAACATTAGACCCCAAAAAATAGGCATTGTAGATAACTGAACAAAAAAAAGAAGAGAATTTGGGGATTTAAACAGAGCATAGAACAATCTGACAAATCAAAAAATCTACACACTTAAACAACAACAAAGTCATAACGAATTAAGTAAAATATAGAAGATTTAATCCATCAACTAAGCTACCACAGAACTAATCCATCAACAACATACCGTAACCATGCATTTCATACACAAAACAAATCACATATACCAATAGATCAACTAAACTACAGAAGAGCCAATCCATTGAAGCACCGACGATGCTCCGGCGGGCCGACAATGCTTCAAACAGAACATCGGCCATGCTTTGTAGCAACGGCAGTTGAGTGATATTATACACTCACCTAACCTTTGTTTAAACCGATCTATTTCAATTGAATAGAGATATTCACTCCGATATTGCCACGAATGAATAAAGAATGATAGAATTCCACAAATCATCTCTTTATTGCATTTCTATAGGAAATGGGCTAAATATGGACGAAATCAAGTGAGAACATGGATGAGTGAAGGAGGGGATTGAAGAAATCAGGAGGAGGCGCACCAGAAGAAACAGTGCAAAAGACGGTGTTCCACGCGACCGTGACTACTCGCATGAGCGGTCATATGGCATGGAAATCGAGGCCTCTCATCCACGTGAAAAACTTTTATAAAGGGGTCGAGGCCAAAATGTCAACAGAACATCCACGAGCGAAGCCAGAATAGAGTCATCCTCATCCATTTCCATATTTATAGCAACAATCACCACCATAGTTCATCTTCCCCTAGATCATACTTGTAATCGTGCATCGCACACGACATTGATAACCCACAAGTGTAGGGGATAATTGTAGCCTCTTTTGATAAGTAAGAGTGTCAAACCCAATGAGGAGCTAAAGGTCGAACAAATATTCTCTCAAGTCCTATCTGCAACTGATACGACTCTATGCACGCTTAGTGTTCGCTTAACCTAGAACAGGTCTGAAACTAGAAGTACTTTGTAGGTGTTGTTGGATAGGTTTGAAAGATAATAAAGAGCACGTAAATAAAAGCTAGGGGCTATTTAGATAAAGAATCAATAAAGTAAATATTAGTAGAGAGCTTTTTGTCACGAGAAAGTTATTTGTCCCTAGGCAATCGATAACTAAACCGGTAATCACTATTGAAATTTTATTTGAGGGAGAGGCATAAGCTAACATACTTTCTCTTCTTGGATCATATGCACATATGATTGGAACTCTAGCAAGCATCCGCAACTACTAAAGATCATTAAGGTAAAACCCAACCATAGCATTAAAGCATCAAGTCCCCTTTATCCCATGCGCAAACAACCTACTTACTCGGGTCTGTGCTTCTGTCACTCACGCCACCCACCATAAGCAAATCATGAACAAATTGCAAACCCTACATCGGGGATCTCTCACGCTTGCGCGACACAGAGAGCACCATAGGACAACACCAATAATAAAACATGCAACTCAAACCAATCATGATCATCAATTAACCCATAGGACAAAACAGATCTACTCAAACATCATAAGATAGCCATACATCATTGGGAAATAATATATAGCGTTGAGCACCATGTTTAAGTAGAGATTACAACGGGTAAAAGAGGGGTTACACTGCATAGAGGGGGGAAGAGTTGGCGATGAGGGCGGTGATATGTCCATTTTGCATCATGCTTTTATATCAATATTTATTGCATTATGGGCTGTTATTATACATTATATCTCAAACTTATGGCTATTCTCTCTTATTTTACAAGGTTTACCATGAAGAGGGGGAATGCCGGCAGCTGAAATTCTGGCTGGAAAAGGAGCAAATGTTGGAAACCTATTCTGAATAGCTCCAAAAGTCCTGAGATAACCTAAAGGTGAATACGTCCGGAGGTGAATTGGATGTAAGTTAGCATGGGCATTATTGTTGACTTCACCTAAAGGTGAATACGTTGGGAGGCAACACAATAAGCCCCTATCTTTCTCAGTGTCCGGCTGAAACTCTATAACCACAAGTACTGCGTGAGTGTTAGCAATTATAGGAGACTACGAGATAGTTGAGTATGTGAGTTTGCTGAAAGGCTCTATTATTGACTCTTTCTGATATTACGATAAATTGCAATTGCTTCAATGACTGAGATTATAGTTTGTTAGTTCCCAATGAAGTTTTTGAACCATACTTGACATTGTGAATTGCTTGTCACTTGAGCATAGGAAATCATATGACAAAATCTATTTATGTTGCTGTTATTAGAATGATCATGATGCCCTCATGTCCGTATTTTATTTTTATAGACACCTCTATCTCTAAACATGTGGACATATTTTTCGATTTCGGCTTCTGCTTGAGGACAAGCGAGGTCTAAGCTTGGGGGAGTTAATACGTCCATTTTGAATCATGCTTTTATATCAATATTTATTGCATTATGGGCTGTTATTATACATTATATCTTAATACTTATGGCTATTCTCTCTTATGGCTATTATATTGATGCAAAATGGATATAGGTGATATATCCATTTGTCCAGGCTGATCCTTTGCTACATAAAGGATTGGGCCACCTTGCTGCACTTTACTTACTTTATTTACTTGTTACTCGTTACTATTTATCTTATCACAAAACTATCTATTACCTACAATTTCAGTGCTTGTAGAGAAAACCTTACTGAAAACCGCTTATCATTTCCTTCTGCTCCTCGTTGGGTTCGACACTCTTACTTATCGAAAGGACTATGATAGATCCCCTACACTTGTGGGTCATCAAGACTCTTTTCTGGCGCCGTTGCCGGGGAGTGTAGCGCTTTTGGTGAGTGGAACTTGGTAAGGAAACATTTATATAGTGTGCTGAAATTTTCTGTCACTTGTCACTATGGAAACTAATCCTTTGAGGGGCTTGTTTGGGGTATCTTCACCCGAACCAGAAGAGCAAAGAGTTGCTACTCAACGTACTGAACTTTATGAAAATATTCACTTTGAGTTTCCTTCGGGTATGATAGAAAAACTGCTAGCTAATCCATTTGCAGGAGACGGACATTGCATCCCGATTTACACCTTATCTTTGTGGATGAAGTTTGTGGATTATTTAAGCTTGCAGGTATTCCCGATGATGTTGTCAAAAGGAAGGTCTTCCCTTTATCTTTGAAGGGAGATGCAATGACATGGTATAGGCTATGTGATGATACGAGATCTTGGAATTATAAGCGATTGAAGTTGGAATTTCACCAGAAGTTCTATCCTATGCATCTTGTTCATCGTGATCATAATTACATATATAATTTCTGGCCTCGCGAAGGAGAAAGCATCGCTCAAGCTTGGGGGAGGCTTAAGTCAATGTTATATTCATGCCCCAATCATGAGCTCTCTCAGGAAATGATTATTCGGAATTTTTATGCTCGGCTTTCTCTTGATAATCGCAACCTGCTCGATACTTCCTGTGCTGGTTCTTATATGCTAAAGACTATTGATTTCAAATGGGACTTATTGGAAATAATTAAACGCAACTCTGAAGATTGGGGTTCCGACGATGGTAAGGAGTCAGGTATGACACCTAAGTTCGATTGTGTTAAATCTTTCATGGATACCGATGCTTTCCATGGATTTAGCTCTAAGTATGGACTTGACTCTGAGATAGTAGCTACTTTCTGTGAATCTTTTGCTACTCACGTTGATCTCCCTAAAGAGAAGTGGTTTAAATATAATCCTCCTGTTGAAGTAGAAGTGGTTGCACCTATTACAGTCGAAGAAAAGACTATTACCTATAGTGATCCTATTGTTCCTACTGCTTATGTTGAAAAAACCCCTTTTCCTGTTAGGATAAAAGATCATGCTAAAGCTTCGACTGTTGTTCGTAAGAGTAATACTAGGAGTTATACACCTCCTGAGCAAATTAATGTTGAACCTAGTATTGCTATGGTTAAAGATCTCTTGGATGAGGACTTAGATGGGCATGTTATTTCTTTCTTGGGTGAGACTGCTAATATTGCTAGACCTGATACTAAGACATGTAGACCTGTCGTAGGCATGCCTGTTATTTCTGTTAAAATAGGAGATCATTGTTATCATGGCTTATGTGATATGGGTGCTAGTGCTAGTGCGATACCTTATGATCTTTATAAAGAAATTATGCACGACATTGCACCCGTTGAATTAGAAGACATTGATGTTACTATTAAGCTTGCTAATAGGGATACCATTAAACCTATTGGGATTGTTAGAGATGTTGAAGTTTTGTGTGGGAAGGTTAAATACCCCGCTGATTTTCTTGTTCTTGGTTCCCCACAAGATGATTTTTGTCCCATTGTTTTTGATAGACCTTTCTTGAATACTGCTAGTGCTAAGATTAATTGTGAAAGGAATATTGTCACTGTTGGCATAGATGGTATGTCTCATGAGTTTAATTTTGCTAAGTTTAGTAGACAACCTCGTGAAAGGGAACAACCTAGTAAGGATGAAATTATTGGTCTTGCTTCCTTTGCTGTTCCTCCAACTGATCCGTTAGAACAATATTTGCTAGACCATGAAAACGATATGTTTATGAAGGAAAGGGAAGAAATAGATGAAGTGTTCCTTAAACAGGAACCTATGCTGAAACATAACCTTCCCGTTGAAATTCTTCGGGATCCCCCTCCACCCAAGGGTGATCCCATGTTTGAACTCAAACCATTAACTGATAATCTTAAGTATGCTTATCTAGATGAAAAAGAAATATATCCTGTTATTATTAGTGCTAACCTTCCGGAGAAAGACGAAGAAAGATTATTGAAAACTCTGAAGAAGCACCGAGCAGCTATTGGATATACTCTGGATGATCTTAAGGGCATTAGTCCCACATTATGTTAACACAAAAT
Source organism: Triticum aestivum (assembly GCF_018294505.1). NCBI lineage: Eukaryota > Viridiplantae > Streptophyta > Magnoliopsida > Poales > Poaceae > Triticum > Triticum aestivum. The sequence goes on from NC_057813.1 coordinate 91,310,665, forward strand.
TTCAGTGGAGAAAGATGCCAAACCAGTTAGAGATCCTCAAAGACGATTAAATCCCAAGATGAAGGAAGTGGTAAGAAAGGAGATACTAAAGCTCCTTGAGGCAGGTATCATTTATCCCGTTGCCGATAGTGAATGGGTAAGCTCTGTCCATTGTGTCCCTAAAAAGGGAGGTATTACCGTTGTTCCTAATGATAAAGATGAATTGATCCCGCAAAGAATTATTACAGGTTATAGGATGGTAATTGATTTCCGTAAGTTAAATAAAGCTACTAAGAAAGATCATTACCCTTTACCTTTTATTGATCAAATGCTAGAAAGGCTATCCAAACGCACACATTTTTGCTTTTTAGATGGTTATTCTGGTTTCTCTCAAATACCCGTGTCTGCGAAGGATCAATCTAAAACTACTTTTACTTGCCCTTTTGGTACTTTTGCCTATAGACATATGCCTTTTGGTTTATGTAATGCACCTGCTACCTTTCAAAGATGCATGATGGCTATATTCTCTGATTTTTGTGAAAAGACTTGTGAGGTATTCATGGATGACTTCTCCATCTATGGATCCTCTTTTGATGATTGTTTGAGCAACCTTGATCGAGTTTTGCAGAGATGCGAAGACACTAGTCTCGTCCTGAATTGGGAAAAGTGTCACTTTATGGTTAATGAAGGCATTGTCTTGGGGCACAGGATCTCCGAGAGAGGTATTGAAGTTGATAAAGCCAAAGTTGATGCTATTGAAAAGATGCCATGTCCCAAGGACATAAAAGGTATAAGAAGTTTCCTTGGTCACGCCGGTTTTTATAGGAGGTTCATTAAGGACTTTTCTAAAATCTCTAGGCCTCTGACTAATTTATTGCAAAAAGACATTCCTTTTGTCTTTGATGATGATTGTGTAGAAGCATTTGAAACACTTAAGAAAGCTTTGATAACTGCACCTATTGTTCAGCCACCTGATTGGAATTTACCTTTTGAAATTATGTGCGATGCTAGTGATTATGCTGTAGGTGCTATTTTAGGGCAAGGAGTTGATAAGAAATTGAATGTTATCCAGTATGCTAGTAAGACTCTTGATACTGCCCAGAGAAATTATGCTACTACTGAAAAAGAGTTCTTAGCAGTTGTGTTTGCATGTGATAAGTTTAGACCTTATATTGTTGATTCCAAAGTTACTATTCACACTGATCATGCTGCTATTAAATACCTTATGGAAAAGAAAGATGCTAAGCCTAGACTCATTAGATGGGTTCTCTTGCTCCAAGAATTTGAATTGCATATTATTGATAGGAAGGGAGCTGAGAACCCCATTGCAGATAACTTGTCTAGGTTAGAGAATGTTCTTGATGACCCACTGCCTATTAATGATAGCTTTCCTGATGAGCAATTAGCGGTTGTCAATGCTTCTCGTACTGCTCCTTGGTATGCTGATTATGCTAATTACATTGTTGCTAAATATATACCGCCTAGTTTCACATACCAGCAAAAGAAAAGTTCTTTTATGATTTAAGACATTACTTCTGGGATGATCCACACCTTTATAAAGGAGTAGATGGTGTTATTAGACGTTGTGTGCCTGAGCATGAACAGGAACAAATTCTATGCAAGTGTCACTCTGAATCCTATGGAGGACACCACGCTGGAGATAGAACTGCACACAAGGTACTACAATTTGGTTTTTATTGGCCTACTCTCTTCAATGATGCTCGTAAGTTTGTCTTATCTTGTGATGAATGCCAAAGAATATGTAACATTAGTAAACGTCAAGAAATGCCTATGAATTACTCTCTTGTTATTGAACCATTTGATGTTTGGGGCTTTGATTATATGGGACCTTTTCCTGCCTCTAATGGTTATACACATATTTTAGTTGCCGTTGATTACGTTACTAAGTGGGTAGAAGCTATTCCAACTAGTAGTGCTGATCATAACACTTCTATTAAAATGCTTAAAGAAGTTATTTTTCCGAGGTTTGGAGTCCCTAGATATCTTATGACTGATGGTGGTTCACATTTTATTCATGGTGCTTTCCGAAAGATGCTCGCGAAGTATGATGTCAATCATAGAATAACATCTCCTTATCATCCACAGTCTAGTGGTCAAGTAGAGTTGAGCAATAGAGATCTCAAATTAATTTTGCAAAAGACTGTGAATAGGTCTAGAAATAATTGGTCCAAAAAACTTGATGATGCATTATGGGCCTATAGAACCGCATACAAAAATCCTATGGGTATGTCTCCTTATAATATGGTTTATGGAAAAGCATGTCATTTACCTCTTGAACTTGAACATAAGGCATATTGGGCTATCAAAGAGATCAATTACGACTTCAAACTTGCCGGTGAGAAAAGGTTATTTGATATTAGCTCACTTGATGAATGGAGAACCCAAGCATATGAGAATGCCAAGCTTTTCAAGGAAAAAGTCAAACGCTGGCATGATAAGAGGATACAAAAGCGTGAGTTTAACGTAGGAGATTATGTGTTATTGTTCAACTCTCGTTTAAGATTTTTTGCAGGAAAACTTCTCTCAAAATGGGAAGGTCCCTACGTTATCGAGGAGGTCTATCGTTCTGGTGCTATAAAAATCAACAACTTCGAAGGCACAAGTCCAAGGGTGGTTAACGGTCAAAGAATTAAACACTATATTTCAGGTAATCCTATCAATGTTGAAACTAATATTATTGAAATCGTAACCCTTGAGGAATACATAAGGGACACTTTCCAGAATGTTCCAGACTCCAAAAAGGCATAGGTATGTGGTACGGTAAGTAAACCGACTCCAAAACAACTCTAATGGCAATTTTTATCAGTTTTGGATTATTTAAGAATTTTAGGAAGAAAGAAGTAGTCCGAAAGGGACACGAGGCCCCCACGAGAGTGGAGGGTGCCCCCCCTGTAGGGCGTGCCCCCTGTCTCGTGGGCACCTTGTGTGCCTCCCAGACTCCGTTTTCTTGCACGTTACGTATTTTGGTCGGTAAAAATTCATTATATATACTCTCGAAGGCTTTGACCACCGTATCACGCAAATATCCTCTGTTTTTGTTTCGAGCTATTTCTGTTTCAGATTTAGAGCACCATGACTTCACCCTCCTCCAACAATGAAGACAAGGATGCTTGGCTTTTGAAGATAGAGCTGAAAAGAGAAGAACCAGAAGAGATCAACAAGGATGAAGGGATCAAGAAAGCCATGGAGGTCCAAGCTCCGGCGGTGAAAGAAGAAGATCTCTCTCAACCTTTACCTAACCTCTTTACTCCAACAGAGATTGAAGCTTTCAAGATGATTGAGTTAGCTCACATACAGAACAAGTATCTCACACAGGAGAATATTCTGTTGAAGGATCATATTGCTGGGCTTAAGGGCATTATCCGCAAGTTGGAGGAACTTTTATGCTCAATGTGCGATTATCCACCGTCATCATCACCACCTCCATCACCTCCGAGGACATAATCACATGGGTATGGGCACTCCCCTTGGCAACTGCCAAGCTTGGGGGAGGTGCCCCGGTATCGTATCACCATAACACTACTATATTTACTGCTTTATTTAGTTTGATCCTTTTAGTAGTATTTTGATCTAGTAGTTTGAAGTTTTGATATCAAGTAGTTTTGAGTTTTGCATTGTGATGTCTTTATGTAATCGAGTCCGTGTGCTATCTATAATAAAGATTAGTGTTAAGTCAAGGGCTTTGCTATGTTGCTATGATCTTGAGAAAGTAGAAAGAATAAAAGAGTTCATATTGATCTTATGGATAGTGATAACTTCACACATAGAAAGTATGAGGCATAAAAATTGTTGAGAGTTGATGAACGTAGCCTTGGTCATCATTGCAATTAATAGGAAGTGATAAGGAAAGAGGAGTTCACATATAAATATATTATCTTGAACATCTTTTATGATTGTGAAGCACTCATTAAGTATGACATGCCAAAAGAGTTGATGTTGGACAAGGAAGACAACGTAATGGTTTATGTTTTTCCGACATCTCAGTTAAAGTATGTTGTCATTGACCTCCCAAACATGTTGAGCTTTCCTTTCCCCCTCATGCTAGCCAAATTCCTTGCACCAAGTAGAGATACTACTTGTGCTTCCAAATATCCTTAAACCCAGTTTTGCCATGAGAGTCCACCATACCTACCTATGGATTGAGTAAGATCCTTCAAGTAAGTTGTCATCGGTGCAAGCAATAAAAATTGCTCTCTAAATATGCATGACTTATTAGTGCAGAGAAAATAAGATTTGTACGAACTTGTTGTGGAAGTAATAAAAGCGACGGACTGCATAATAAAGGTCCACATACAAGGGGCATTATAAAGTGACGTTCTTTTGCATTAAGATTTTGTGCATCAACCCTAAACGCGCATGACAATCTCTGCTTCCCTCTGCGAAGGGCCTATCTTTTACTTTATGTTTTTACTTTATGCTTGAGTCAAGGTGATCCTCACCTTTCCCTTTTTCATTTTATCCTTTGGCAAGCTCCTTGTGTTTGAAAGATCATGATACATATATCCAATTGGATGTAAGTTAGCATGGGCCATTATTGTTGACTTCACCTAAAGGTGAATACGTTGGGAGGCAACACAATAAGCCCCTATCTTTCTCAGTGTCCGGCTGAAACTCTATAACCACAAGTACTGCGTGAGTGTTAGCAATTATAGGAGACTACGAGATAGTTGAGTATGTGAGTTTGCTGAAAGGCTCTATTATTCTTTCTGATATTACGATAAATTGCAATTGCTTCAATGACTGAGATTATAGTTTGTTAGTTCCCAATGAAGTTTTTGAACCATACTTGACATTGTGAATTGCTTGTCACTTGAGCATAGGAAATCATATGACAAAATCTATTTATGTTGCTGTTATTAGAATGATCATGATGCCCTCATGTCCGTATTTTATTTTTGTAGACACCTCTATCTCTAAACATGTGGACATATTTTTTGATTTCGGCTTCTGCTTGAGGACAAGCGAGGTCTAAGCTTGGGGGAGTTAATACGTCCATTTTTCATCATGCTTTTATATCAATATTTATTGCATTATGGGCTGTTATTATACATTATATCTCAATACTTATGGCTATTCTCTCTTATTTTACAAGGTTTACCATGAAGAGGGGGAATGCTGGCAGCTAGAATTCTGGCTGGAAAAGGAGCAAACGTTGGAAACCTATTCTGAACAGCTCCAAAAGTCCTGAGAGTCCACGAAACAACTTTTTGGATTTATTAAGAATTTATGAGCGAAAGAAATAGGCCAGGGGGCCCACACCCTGTCCAGGAGACAGGGGGCGGGCCCCCCTATAGGGCGCGCCCCTATCTCCTGGGCCCCCTGGTGGGCCTCCGGCGTCCATCTTCTGCTATATCATCACTTTTACCCTGGAAAAATCGTGGGCAAGCTTACGGGACGAAACTCCGCCGCCACGAGGCGGAACCTTGGTGGAATCAATCTAGGGCTCTGGCGGAGCTGTTCTGCCGGGGACACTTCCCTCCGGGAGGGGGAAATCATCACCAACGATCCTCTCATCGGGAGGGGGTCAATCTCCATCAACATCTTCACCAGCACCATCTCCTCTCAAAACCCTAGTTCATCTCTTGTATCCAATCTTGTATCAAAACCACAAATTGGTACCTGTGGGTTGCTAGTAGTGTTGATTACTCCTTGTAGTTGATGCTAATTGGTTTACTTGGTGGAAGATCATATGTTCAGATCCTTTATGCATATTATTACTCCTCTGATTATGAACATGAATATGCTTTGTGAGTAGTTACGTTTGTTCCTGAGTACATGGGTGAAGTGTTGCTATTAGTAGTCATGTGAATTTGGTATTCGTTCGATATTTTGATGAGATGTATGTTGTCTTTTCCTCTAGTGGTGTTATGTGAACGTCAACTACATGACACTTCACCATTATATGGGCCTAGAGGAAGGCATGTGGAAGTAATAAGTAGATGATGGGTTGCTAGAGTGACAGAAGCTTAAACCCTAGTTTATGCATTGCTCCGTTAGGGGCTGATTTGGATCCATACGCTTAATGCTGTGGTTAGGTTTACCTTAATACTTCTTTTTGTAGTTGCGGATGCTTGCAATAGGGGTTAATCATAAGTGGGATGCTTGTCCAAGTTAGGGCAGTACCCAAGTACCGGTCCACCCACATATCAAATTATCAAAGTACCGAACGCGAATCTTATGAACGTGATGAAAACTAGCTTGGCGATAATTTCCAATGTGTCCTCGGGAGCTCCTTTATCATTATTAGAATTTGTCCAGGCTTATCCTTTGCTACATAAAGGATTGGGCCTCCTTGCTGCACTTTACTTACTTTATTTACTTGTTACTCGTTACTATTTATCTTTTCACAAAACTATCTATTACCTACAAGTTCAGTGCTTGCAAAGAAAACCTTACTGAAAACCGCTTATCATTTCCTTCTGCTCCTCGTTGGGTTTGACACTCTTACTTATCGAAAGGACTATGATAGATCCCCTACACTTGTGGGTCATCAGGCGGTGAAGTTGTTGGTGTAGATCGCGGTGATGATGATGGCCCCCGACGGTGTTCCGGTGCCACCGGAAGCAAGGGGGAGAGAGCCCCCCTTCTTCTTGTTCTTCTTCCTTGACCTTCTCCCTAGATGGGAGAAGGGTTTCCCCTCTGGTCCTTGGCTGCCATGGCGTGGGAGGGGCGAGAGCCCCTCCGAGATTGGATCTGTCTCTCTGTCTCTCTCTGTTTTTGCGCTCCCAGTTTCTGCCCTTTCACCGTTTCTTTTATATCTAGAGATCCGTAACTCCGATTGGGTTGAAACCTTTGCCTAGGTTTTTCCTCCTAAAATTAGCTTTCTTGTGGCAAAAAATAGTAGAAACCACCTTACGAGGGGCCCACGAGGGTCAGGGGCGCGCCCAGGAGAGGCAGGCGCGCCCCCTGCCTCGTGGCCACCTCGGGCACCGTCTCGTGTTGATTCTTCCTCCCATATTTTCCAAATATTCCAAAAATATTCTCTGTCCGTTTTTATCCCGTTTGGACTCCGTTTGGTATGGGGTTTCTGCGAAACATAAAAAATGCAACAAACAAGAGTTGGCACTGGGCACTGGATCAATATGTTAGTCCCAAAAAATAGTATAAAAAGTTGCCAAAAGTGTATGAAAGTTGAATAATATTGGCATGGAAAATAAAAAATTATAGATACGATGGAGACATATCAGCATCCCCAAGCTTAATTCCTGCTCGTCCTCGAGTAGGTAAATGATAAAAAAGATAATTTTTGACGTGGAATGCTACCTAGCATAATCTTGATCATATATCTAATCATGGCATGAATATTAAGACACAAGTGATTTTAAGCAATAGTCTATCATTTGACATAAAAGCAATAATACTTAGGGCATCCCAACAAACAATCATGTCTTTCAAAATATCAATGCTTCAGAACATTATCCCTACAAAATCATATAGTCTTGTATGCTCCCTTTTCTTAACACAAGGTACCCCTCATGCCTATCCCGGTGTCAGCCAAGCAACTGTTTCATACTTTAGTATCCTCAAACTTTTTCAACTTTCACGCAATACATGAGCGTGAGCCATGGATATAGCACTATGGGTGGAATAGAATATGATGGTGGAGGTTATGTGGAGAAGACAAAAAGGGAGAAAGTCTCACATCGACGCGGCTAATCAACGGGCTATGGAGATGCCCATCAATTGATGTCAATGCGAGGAGTAGGGATTGCCATGCAACGGATGCACTAGAGCTATAAGTGTATGAAATCTCAACAAAATAAACTAAGTGGGTGTGCATCCAACTTGCTTGCTCATGAAGACCTAGGGCATTTGAGGAAGCCCATTGTTGGAATATACAAGCCAAGTTCTATAATGAAAATTCCCACTAGTATATGAAAGTGATAACATAGGAGACTCTCTATATGAAGAACATGATGCTACTCTGAAGCACAAGTGTGGTAAAAGGATAGTAACATTGCCCCTTTTATTTTCTTTCCTTTTTCTTTTTTTTGGGTGGGCTTCTTTGGCCCCATTTCTTATTTAGGCTTCTTTGGCCTCTCTTTTTTTCTTTTTTTTCATGGGGCAATGCTCTATAATGATGATCATCACACTTTTATTTACTTACAACTCAATATTACAACTCGATACTAGAACAAAGATATGACTCTATATGAATGCTTCCGGCAGTGTACCGGGATGTGCAATGATCTAGCATAGCAATGACATAAAAAACCGGACAAGCCATGAAAACATCATGCTAGCTATCTTACGATCATGCAAAGCAATATGACAATGAATGCTCAAGTCATGTATATGATGATGATGGAAGTTGCATGGTAATATATCTCGGGATGGCTATGGAAATGCCATGATAGGTAGGTATGGTTGCTGTTTTGAGGAAGATATAAGGAGGCTTATGTGTGATAGAGCGTATCGTATCACGGGGTTTAGATGCACCGGCGAAGTTTGCACCAACTCTCGAGGTGAGAAAGGGCAATGCACGGTACCGAAGAGGCTAGCAATGATGGAAGGGTGAGAGTGCGTATAATCCATGGACTCAACATTAGTCATAAAGAACTCACATACTTATTGAAAAAATTTATTAGCCATCGAAACAAAGTACTATGCGCATGCTCCTAGGGGGGAGGTTGGTAGGAGTTAACCATCGCGCGCCCCCGACCTTCACGCAAAGATAAACAATCAAAATACAATGCGCGCCAATTTGGTTACATAGTTAGTAGACCATACGTGCATGCTTCGGGAATCACAAACCTTAACACCAATATCCTTACTAAACACAACCATCTACTAGTACCTCCCACTTATTATCATCTCTATATCGCAAAACTATTGCAAGGAATCAAACATATCATATTCAGTGATCCATATGTTTTATGTAGGATTTTATGACTAACCATGTGAATGACCAATTCCTGTCATCTCTCTAAATAGATATAAGTGAAGCAAGAGAGTTTAATTCTTTCTACAAAAGATACGCCCACTCTCTAACAAATATAAGTGAAGCAAAAGAGCATTCTACAAATGGCGGTTTTCTATGTGAAGAGAAACAGACAATCGAAACTTCAAATGATATAAGTGAAGCACATGAAGCATTCTATAAAGCCATACTCAAAAGATTTAAGTGAAGTGCAAAAAGAATTCTATAAATCAACCAAGGACTATCTCATACAGCATCGTGCATAAAAGAAAAGTGAAAACTAAATTCAAAAGACGCTCCAAGACTTGCACATATCGCATGAACGAAACGAATCCGAAAACATATTGATACTTGTTGAAGAAAGAGGGGATGCCTTCCGGGGCATCCCCAAGCTTAGACGCTTGAGTCTCCTTGAATATTTACTTGGGGTGCCTTGGTCATCCCCAAGCTTGAGCTCTTGCCTCTCTTCCTTTTCCTCATATCGAGCCCTCCTCGATCAAACACTTCATCCACACAAAACTTCAACAGAAAACTCGGTAAGATCCGTTAGCATAATAAAGCAAATCACTACTCTAAGTACTGTTGCAAACCAATTCATATTTTGTTTTTTCGTTGTGTCTACTGTAATATAACTTTTCCATGGCTTAATCCACTGATAGAAATTGATAGTCTCATCAAAACAAGTAAACTATGCATCAAAAACAGAATCTGTCAAAAACAGAACAGTATGTAGCAATGTGAACATTCACCATACTTATGGTACCTCAAAAATTCTACCAAAATTAGGAAAAATAAACAATTTGTACAGAAAGAGAGTGCAAAAAGAATCAGAAACATTTGACATTCCAGTATAAAATGTTAAATCGTGCACTACAGCCAAAGTTTCTGTCCTGCATCGTACAAACCAACAAGCATTGTAAACATCCTAAAGGCAAACCTTGGCACATTATTTTTATAATACAATGGAATTGTACAAGGGGATAATTATTTTTGATGAAAAGTTTCTGTAATTAAGATTGACAAAGTTTCCGTGAGCATGAACAAAGTTCAAGGAGCTCCCCCACTTCAACAATGCTTGTCTCTCTTACTTTCACTTTCCTTTTTGAAAAGTTTTGGGTTCCCCTCTTTATTTTTTTGTTTTTAAACTTTATAAAAGCACTCAACAGAAATAAATGACTCTCTAAAACTTCCGGGTTTTCTCCCTGGCAGCGCTTTCTTTAAAGCCATTAAGCTAGGCATATAGTGCTCAAGTAATGAATCCACCCGGATCCCAAGGTATATCAAAGCCAATTTTTATTTACAATGATTTGTAATTTAGTAGTGAGCACAAAGTAACATAAATCAAGCAATGACGAAGCCTAACTCTCTTCCTATGCATCGGCATGTCATAAAAGAACAATTCATACACACCAAGTAAAGGCCAATGCATAGTATAAACAGTTTCTTGCAATTTCATCGTATGGGAAACATAGAGAGGTGGAGATATAGTTCCTCTCTCATAATAATTGCAAGTAGGAGCAGCAAGCACATGCATATATATCTATCAAAATCATCATGTGTAGTAGTAAAACTCAACCCATCAATATAATCCTTAATAAGCACAAACTTCTCCGATATAGTGTAGTTTGGAGAATTCAAAAACATAATAGGACTATCATGTGTGGGTGCAATAGCAACAATTTCATGTTTAACATATGGAACTATAGCAAGTTCATCTCCATAAGCATCATTCATATTGGCATCTTGGCCACAAGCATAGCAAGCATCATCAAAAAGGGATACTTCAAGAGAATCAACGAGATCATAACAATCATCACAACAATCATCCTTCGGTAAGTATGAAGGGGAATTAAACAATGTATGAGTTGAAGAGTTACTCTCATTAGAAGGTGGGCACGGGTAGCTAAGCCGCTCTTCCTCCTTTTGTTCTTCTCTCTCCTCATCATCTTTTTCATCCAATGAGCTCACAGTTTCATCAATTTCTTCTTCCATAGACTCCCGCAAAATATTAGTCTCTTCTTGGACAGCGGAGACTTCCTCAATAAATGCATCAATATCGAAATTGTATTCATAATTCTCATAACAATATTTAAGTATAGCAAAATTTTTAGGTCTATAAACTGAATCATCAAAATGTTCAAACTCTTTAAACATAGATTCAATCTCATAAGCACCCATAAAAGCAACGAATTATTCTATTTGTTCCACATCATACTAATCATATATACCATTAGCATAAGAAGCTAAGGTTTTATTATCACTGAATTTGCATGAAAAGGGAAGGTGTGTGTTGGGGATATAACTATTTGTGTAAGCCGCCCAGGAGGGGCCGGGTTACGTAAAGAAGACTCACCAGAAAGAAGCCCAAGACCAAGCATGAAGATGGTGGTTCAGTATAGGGTCTAAGGCCCAAAGGCGACTTAAGGCCCGTCGTAGTAAAGCGCCATAATGGCATGACTTGTATCGTAAGATAGATTTAACTAGTCACTGGGCCGGACACTGTTTATAAGCCGGCCGGGACTCTGTAAGCCACAGGGGTCAACCCGTGTATATAAGGGGACGATCCGTCGGTGGCTTAGAAAAAAGAAACAACCGATCGAGAGCCGGGCATAGTGTATCTCACTCCCTTGTCATCGAAACGTCAATACCAACCCAACTAGACGTAGGCCTTACCTTCACCGTAAGGGGCCGAACTAGTATAAACCTCTCATGTCCTTTGTCCCGATTAACCTCTTTAAGCTTCCTAGTTGCGATGGCTCCACAACTAAGTCCTTTCACGAGGACATCTGACGTGACAATTCCATGATAGTTGGCGCCCACCGTGGGGCCAGCGCACGGTGGATTTGAGTTCTTGAAGGGCAACTTCGAAGGGATCAAGGGATACGTAGTGGGCCGGATGACCAAGAGTCGTCGCGGCAAGATCTACATCGACGATGAAGGCTGGGGCCCCGACGCCGGCTCAATTGAGTACGGGTACCGGGTCCCCATCGGCGGAATCCACGTCTTCATCGGCCGGATTGGTGAGCCGGGCCCTGAGCCGGACAACTGCACCGACCTCGTCGAGACGGCTCAGCGTGCGAGAAAGGCCCGAGTTCAACCCGTCATGAAGCGTGCCTTCGTGGGCTGCATTCATGGAGAGGAACTTTTTGAGGGATCTGAAGATGGTGGTGAGACGACCGTCCTCTCTGATGGTGATTCGTCCGCCGGTTCAACAGATTCGCTATACCAAGTGCAAGACGGCGTGCTCGGGGGCTATTCCGAAGGCACCAGTATTTCGGACCCCTGTGAGCCGCCAAGATGGGCAGGAGTCTTCATGGCTGGGACTCAACCCGGCCAAAACTCTATAGCTGCTACAACAATAATGTCTGGGACAGGAGCAGCCGGGACAGGAGGCCCTCTGCGCCCGCCGGATCATGTGCTGATAGATCTCATGGATAAGCTCACGACCCTGTTAACTGCCACGGTTATTCCTGCAAATAAAGATGAGCATGACACGGAGGTGGCACGGATGCGTGAAGAAATAGCTCGGGCCAAGGAGGCCTTGGCAGCTGAGGACACCAGGTTAGCCACAGAACGGGCGGCTTTCGATGCGTGGGCACATCGGCTATAGTCAGAAGCCTACCAGCTCACGATGAGCCAAAACACGTCTAACGAGGTGATGAGGAGGAGACATCAGAAAACCCAGTCCCGTTTACCTCCGGTTTATGATCCTCGGAATCTTTTTGCTACACCCGGAGCCGGCCCAAGTAACCCGCCAGATGCAAATCAGTTTATGATAGCCGGAACAGGAGGACCGGCTCAGCCTCGGGAGATGGCACCCCTCCCGTTATGTGCCGATACCGCCGGGTCACTTTTCCAACCCCATGGAGAACTTAATCGCATCATCGGCGCACTTGGCGGCTCTCCCCGTGGACAGTGATGACCCGACAACGGTGGAGACCCGAAGGGTTAGAGAACTTCTCCAGACGGCCTTGGCTTAGCAAGAGACTTATTCTTACAGCCGGGACATGATTCATTCAACTCCTCCACCTTGGTTAGGACCGCCTCATCAAAACCGGAGTCCGAGTTACAGTAGGCACATGGAGTCTGAAGCTTTGTCAAGCAACGCCCAGCGCCATAACCAGCCCGGTGGCTATAATCCGGTGCCAGACCGAGTACGTCAGGAGAACGAGCAGGCGGCTCAGCTAGCGGCTCAACAGACGGCTCATCAAGATTTCCTAGAGTATCCAACGACTTCCGTTGATACGGGAGTAGCCACTAGAACCGGCGGTGTTCCTTGTTTGGTACCGGCTCTGCGTAATGTGCGCCTACCCAAGGACTTCAAGGGACGTCGAAAGGTGCCGAATTACACGGCCGACTTATAGCTCGGAGCGTGGATCGAAAGTTATGAGATGGCCATGGAGTTGTTAGAGGTCAGCGACGCGGCAATGGCTAAGTACTTCACCATGATGTTAGATGGAATGGCCCGGTCTTGGTTAAAGGGTTTGCCACCCAATTCCATTGGTTCATGGGCAGAGCTAAAGGCCCGTTTCATCCAGAACTTCAAAGACACTTGCAAACAATCTATGTCGATTGTGGATTTGACAAATTGTAAGCAGAAGGAGGGTGAATCCACGACTCACTGGGTACGCCGGGTCAAGGAGATAATACATTCATCTGACAAGATGGATGCCGGCTCTGCAGTCCTCATGTTGGAGAAGAATTGCCGCTTTGAGCCGCTGAGGCAGAAACTGGGGTGCCTTAAGCGTGATTGCAACGATATGGGTACGCTGATGGCGGCTTTAGTCAACTATGCCGACTCTGATAGTACCAAGGATCCCGTGTCTGATGAGGAAAAGACAGGGAAGGGAAAGAAGAACGGGAATGGAAAGGGTCAACAGTATAACCCGACGAATCAAGGTGGCAATAAGCGTAAGGCGGATGGTAACCCAGAGTTTGTAGCCAACGCTAACGCACAAGGTAACAATGAGAGACGTAAGGGCAAGCCGCCCCCTCGATCTGGCGGGTCAGGCCCATCTCTTGAGCAGTACTCAATGAGCCTTGCCCGAGACACGGCACCCGGGAATGACCCGCCACCCACTTATGGAAAGATTGCACGATCATGAAGGCTTTTAAGAATTCCAACGCGTTTGGTGACAATTCTGGGTCCGGCGGCCAGGAGCTGGCGGTTTTCATGGCCTGGGCGGCGGTTCAAACTCCGGTTTTCAGGGACATCAAGGCGGTTATAATCAACAGCAGTCTGGTCAAGGAGAGCAACAGCAGCAGAAGTCGGGTTATCAAAGCCATCCGAAGCAGTTGAATAGTGGGCAGCATCACGTGTTTACCACTAGCTTATGCAAATGTGACCAGAAGGTTCATAAGAGGGTTGTGAATTCTGTTGAGCCGGCAGTTCCTCGTTATTTGAGGTGGTCAGAAGAGCCCATTGTATGGAGCAGAGAAGATCACCCTCCACGGGTTGATAATGCAGGTCAGTTAGCCTTGGTGGTAGCACCTCAGGTTGGTGGATATAAATTCACTAAGGTACTCATGGACGGAGGTAGCAGCATCAATATCCTCTATTATGAGACCTTTCGATGTATGGGGTTGACTGATAAGAATTTGAGGACATCCAACACTATTTTTCATGGAGTGGTTCCTGGTAAGTCGGCTTACCCAGTTGGCAAGATTGAACTAGAAGTGGCCTTTGGAGATGAGTATGACTCGAGGGCTGAGAAATTGACGTTTGAAGTGGTCAAAATTAGGAGTCCGTATCATGCTCTGTTTGGGCAGCCGGCTTATACTAAGTTCATGGCACAACCGTGTTATGTTTATTTGCAGCTCAAGATGCCGGGTCACAAGGGCACAATCACTATGCATGGGAGTCGAAAGGTAGCCTTGGAGTGTGAAGAAGGCGACGCGGCTTATGCTGAGTCTACCTGTGCAGCGGAAGAGCTCAAATTTTATCAAGATAATGTTGACCCGGCGGATATGACCTCCCTGAAGAAGCCAACTACAGAGCATGACCCAGCATTGAAGTTTAAATCGGCCGCTGAGACGAAGCTTGTTGACTTTACTCCAGGCGACTCTTCTAAGCAATTCAGCATCAGTACCAATTTGGATCCTAAATAGGAAAGCGCGCTCATCGAGTTCATCCGGGAGAACCGGGACATCTTTGCATGGAAGCCTTCTGACATGCCGGGTGTACCGAGGGAACTCGCTGAGCACACTCTCAATATTGATCCGAAGTATAAGCCGGCCAGGCAGTTTCTTTGACGGTTCAACGAAGAGAGACGGAAAGCTATTGGAGAAGAAGTCGCCCGGCTCTTAGCGGTCGGGTTTATTGTTGAAGTTTTTCACCCGGAGTGGTTGGCTAACCCGGTGCTCGTACTCAAGAAGAATGGCACCTGGCGGATGTGTGTGGACTACACGGACTTAAATAAGGCTTGTCCAGCTGATCCCTTTGCTCTCCCCCGTATTGATCAAATCATTGATGCTACGACGGGTTGTGAGCGTTTAAGGTTTTTGGATGCTTACTCTGGTTATCATTAGATCAAAATGGCAGTTAAGGACCAGGAGAAGACGGCTTTCATCACTCCGTTTGGAGCCTTCTATTATGTATCTATGCCATTTGGGCTCAAGAGTGCTCAGGCGATTTATCAGCGATGTGTGCAGAACTGTCTCCACGATCAAATTGGGCGCAATGTTCATGATTATGTGGATGACATCATGGTGAAGTCCAGAGAGAAGGAAACCTTGATATCTGACTTGAAATCGATAATCTCCGGGTTTATAAGATGATGCTTAACCCGGCCAAGTGTGTGTTTGGTGTACCTGCAGGCAAGCTCTTGGGTTTTCTGGTCTCAAACAGAGGTATTGAGGCTAATCCGGAGAAGATCAAGGCAATTACCTCTCTGGCTAAACCGGCGCGCATCAATGATGTTCAGCGACTGGCGGGTCGTGTTGCTGCTTTAAGACGGTTCATAAGCCGGTTTGGTGAGAAGGCCTTACCGCTGTATCAGATGATGAAGAAAACAGACACTTTTGTCTGGAGTGATGCTGCTAATGCTGCCTTTGAAAATTTAAAGAGACAGTTGTCTGAGCCACCGGTCCTTGCGGCTCCCATCGATAAAGAGCCGTTGCTGTTATATGTGGCCGCTAATTCACGAGCTGTCAGTGTTGCCATCGTGGTGGAGCGTAAGGAGGCAGGCAAAGAGCATTCGGTTCAACGGCCAGTTTACTACATTAGTGAGGTGCTCATTGAGTCTAAACAAAGGTATCCACATTGGCAGAAACTTGTTTACGGAGTGTTTATCGCAAACCAGAAGTTGAAGCAGTACTATCAAAGTCATCCTATAACTATGGTAAGTTCTGCCCCCTTGGGAGACATCATCCAGAATAGGGAGGCCACAGGACGGGTCACCAAGTGGGCTATTGAGCTTGGGCCTCATGGCTTGAAATATATGCCGTGTACTGCTATTAAGTCTCAGGCCTTGGTGGACTTTATCAATGATTGGACAGAGTTGCAGACACCTGAGGAGAAGCCAGATAACACATATTGGACTATTCACTTTGACGGGTCCAGGCAGTTAGAAGGCTCGGGGGCCGGAGTTGTTTTAACTTCCCCTCGAGGTGACAAATTTTGTTATGTGCTACGGCTTATGTTTCCTTGTACTAACAATGCAGCTGAGTACGAGGCCTTACTCCATGGTCTCCGGATGGCTAAAGAGATGAACTTCAGCCAGGTAAGGTGCTTGGGTGATTCAGACCTCGTGGCCCAACAGGTATCAGGCAAGTGGGACTCCAAGGATCCTCTTATGGCGTCTTATCATCGTGAAGTAGATGCTGTGGCTGGGCACTTCAAAGGCTATCATGTGGAGCACATTGATCGAAGGAAGAATGAGGCGGCTGATGCTTTAAGCCGGCAGGGATCTCAACGTAAGCCGGTGCCGCCTAACACCTTCCTCGATGTTTTGCATAATCCTTCTGTCAAGGTACCTACAGAAGAAGAACTAGCAGTGCCAGACCCGGAGGCACAGCTGGTGGCAGCTCTTCACGTCATCCCGGATTGGACAGTGCCATATTTGGCCTATATGACCCGGGGAGAGTTGCCTGAAGATGAGACCTTGGCAAGACAAATCGCCAGGCGGTCCAAATCTATGACGATTGTTCATGGCGAGTTACATCACCGAAGCGTCACTGGGGCGTTTCAACGCTGTGTGTCGCCTGCAGAGGGCCAAGAGATACTTCGTGAGATCCATGAAGGGGATTGTGGCCATCATGCTGGGTCAAAATCTCTTGTGGCCAGGGCTTTCCGTCATGGTTTCTATTGGCTGACGGCTCATGCTGATGCGGAGGATCTGGTCAGTAAATGTGACGGATGTCAAAAGTTCTCACGACGAGCTCATGTGCCGGCTCAAGAGTTGAGGATGATTCCAATCACTTGGCCGTTCGCAGTCTGGGGGCTTGACATGGTTGGGCCTTTCAAGAGGTCTAAAGATAAAAAGACACACCTCCTGGTGGCAGTGGAGAAGTTTACAAAGTGGGTTGAGGCAGAGCCAGTTAGTAAGTGTGATGCAGCCACGGCGGTTCAGTTCACAAAAAAGGTGATCTTTCGTTTTGGTTTTCCACACAGCATTATAACTGATAATGGCACTAATCTCTCCAAGGGTGCCATGGAAGAGTTCTGTCAACGAGAACATATCTGGCTTGATGTTTCGGCTGTTGCTCATCCTCAATCTAATGGTCAAGCAGAAAGAGCTAATCAAGAGATCCTGAAGGGTATCAAGCCCCGGCTCTTTGTCCCCTTACAGCAGACTCTGGGTTATTGGGTGGAGGAGTTACCCTCAGTATTGTGGAGCATCAACACTATGCCTAACAGATCTACAGGATACACACCTTTCTTCATGGTGTATGGTGCAGAGGCAGTCCTGCCAAGTGACATCCGGCACGATTCACCCCGCGTGATGATGTCTACTACACAACCTTCTTCTTGTACACGTTGTTGGGCCTGCAAGTGCACAGGTTTGTAGGACAGTAGCAAATTTCCCTCAAGTGGATGACCTAAGGTTTATCAATCCGTAGGAGGCGTAGGATGAAGATGGTCTCTCTCAAGCAACCCTGCAACCAAATAACAAAGAGTCTCTTGTGTCCCCAACACACCCAATACAATGGTAAATTGTATAGGTGCACTAGTTCGGTGAAGAGATGGTGATACAAGTGCAAAATAGATAGTATATATAGGTTTTTGTAATCTGAAATAATAAAAACAACAAGGTAGCGAGTGGTAAAAGTGAGCGTAAACGGTATTGCAATGATAGGAAACAAGGCCTAGGGTTCATACTTTCACTAGTGCAAGTTCTCTCAATAATAATAACATAGATAGAACATATGACAAGACCTCAACATGCAACAAAGAGTCACTCCAAAGCCACTAATAGCGGAGAACAAACATAGAGATTATGGTCAGGTATGAAACCACCACAAAGCTATTCTTTCGGATCGATCTATAAAAAAGTTCATACTAGAATAACACCTTAAGATACAAATCAACCAAAACCCTAATGTCACCTAGATACTCCATTATCACCTCAAGTATCCGTGGGCATGATTATACGATATGCATCACAAAATCTCAGATTCATCCAACCAACATAAAAGTACTTCAAAGAGTGCCCCAAAGCTACTACCGGAGAGTCAAGAACGTGTGCCAACCCCTATGCATAGGTTCCCAAGTGTCACGAAACCCGCAAGTTGATCACCAAAACATACATCAAGTGGATCAATAGAATAACCCATTGTCACCACGTTTATCCCACGCAAGACATACATCAAGTGTTCATAAAAGACTCAATCCGATAAGATAACTTCAAAGGGGAAACTCAATTCATCACAAGAGAGTAGAGGGGGAGAAACATCATAAGATCCAACTACAATAGCAAAGCTTGGGATACATCAAGATCGTGCCATAGAGGAACACGAGAGAGAACACGAGAGAGAGAGAGATCAAACACATAGCTACTGGTACATACCCTCAGCCCCGAGGGTGAACTACTCCCTCCTCGTCATGGATAGCGCCGGGATGATGAAGATGGCCTCCGGTGATGGGACCCCCCTCCGGCAGGGTGCCAGAATAGGGTCCCGATTGGTTTTTGGTGGCTACAGAGGCTTGCGGCGGGGGAACTCCCGATCTATCTTCTGTTCTGGAAGTTTTAGGGTACGTAGGTATATATGGGTGGAGGGGGTACGTCGGTGGACCTCCGGGCTGCTCACGAGGTAGGGGGGGCGCGCGCCTAGGGGGGGGGGGTGCCCTCCACCCTCGTGGCCAGCCCGGGACTCCCCTGGCGTGCACTCCAAGCCCATCTGGTTGGTTTCCTTCCAAAATTAACTGCACCAGTTGATTTCGTTCCATTTTGACTCCGTCTGATATTTCTTTTCCTCGAAACACTGAAATAGGCATAAAACAACAAATCTGGGCTGGGCCTCCGGTTAATAGGTTAGTCCCAAAAATAATATAAAAGTGGATAATAAAGCCCAATATTGCCTAAAACAGTAGATAAAGTAGCATGGAGCAATAAAAAATTATAGATACATTGGAGACGTATCAAGCATCCCCAAGCTTAATTCCTGCTCGTCCTCGAGTAGGTAAATGATAAAAAAGAATTTTTGATGCGGAGTGATACTTTGGCATAATTTCAATGTAATTCTTCTTACTTGTGATATGAAATTCAGATCCAAAAAATTCAAGACAAAAGTTCATATTGACATAAAAATAATAATACTTCAAGCATACTAATAAACCAATCATGTCTTCTCAAAATAACATGGCAAAAGAAAGTTCATCCCTACAAAATCATATAGTTAAGCTATGCTTCATTTTCATCAGAAAAAATACTCCCATCAAGAACAACCCCGGTTTCAGCCAAGCAATTGGTTCATACTTTTTAACGCGCTTCAGCCTTTTTCAACTCTCACGCAATACATGAGCGTGAGCCATGGATATAGCACTATGGGTGGAATAGAATATGATGATGGGGATTGTGTGGAGAAGACAAAAAAGGAGAAAGTCTCACATTTACAAGCTAATCAATGGGCTATGGAGATGCCCGTCAATTGATGTCAACATGAGGAGTAGGGATTGCCATGCAACGGATGCACTGGAGCTATGAATGCTCAACAAAAGAAAACTAGTGGGTGTGCATCCAACTTGCTTGCTCATGAAGACCTAGGGCATTTGAGGAAGCCCATCGTAGGAATATACAAGCCAAGTTCTATAATGAAAAATTCCCACTAGTATAAAAAGACAACTTATGAGACTCACTACATGAAGAACAAGGTGCTACTTTGACGCACAAGTGTGGAAAAGGAGATAGTAGCATTGCCCCCTTTTTTTATTTTCTTTTTTTGGGGCCTTTCTTTTTTTTCTTTTGGCCTTTCTCTTTTTTTGGGCAATGCTCTAATAATGATGATCATCACACTTCTATTGATTACAACACAAGGATTACAACTCGAAACTTAGAACATGATATGACTCTATATGAATGCCTCCGGCGGTGTACCGGGATGGTGCAATGAATCAAGAGTGACATGTATGAAAAATAATGCATTGTGGCTTTGCCACAAATACGATGTCAACTACATGATCATGCAATGGCAATATGACAAAAGTAATGTATGTCATGATGATGATGGTGGAAGTTGCATGGCAATATATCTCGGAATGGCTATGGAAATGCCATGATAGGTAGGTATGGTGGCTGTTTTGAGGAAGATATAAGGAGGTTTATGTGTGATAGAGCGTATCGTATCACGGGGTTTGGATGCACCGGCAAAGTTTGCACCAACTCTCAAGGTGAGAAAGGGCAATGCACGGTACCGAAGAGGCTAGCAAAGGCGGAAAGGTGAGAGTGCGTATAATCCATGGACTCAACATTAGTCCAAAGAACTCATATACTTATTGTAAAAGTTTTATTAGCCCTCAAAGCAAAGTACTACTACGCATGCTCCTAGGGGGAGGTTGGTAGGAGTTAACCATCGCGCGCCCTCGACCTCCACTCAAGGGAAGGCAATCAAAAGAGAACCCCATGCAATAAATTTGTTACACAACTTTTACCATACATGCATGCTACGGGACTTGCCAACTTCAACACAAGTATTTCTCAAATTCATAATCACCCAACTAGCACGACTTTGATATTATCACCTCCATATCTCAAAACAATTATCAAGCATCAAACTTATCTTAGTATTCAATTCACTCAAAAGAAAATAGTCTTGATAACCCACAAGTATAGGGGATTGCAACAGTTTTCGAGGGTAGAGTATTCAACCCAAATTTATTGATTCGACACAAGGGGAGCCAAAGAATATTCTCAAGTATTAGCAGCTGAGTTGTCAATTCAACCACACCTGGAAACTTAGTATCTGCAGCAAGGTGTTTAGTAGCAAAGTAATATGATAGTGGTGGTAACGGTAACAAAAGTAAAGACAGTAAAAGTAATGTTTTTGGTATTTTGTAATGATTGTAACAGTAGCAGCGGAAAAGTAAATAAGGGTAAACCAGTATATGGAAAACTCGTAGGCACCGGATTAGCGATGGATAATTATGCCGGATGTGGTTCATCATGTAGCAATCATAACATAGGGTGACACAGAACTAGCTCCAGTTCATCAATGTAATGTAGGCATGTATTCCGTATATAGTCATACGTGCTTATGGAAAAGAACTTGCATGACATCTTTTGTCCTACCCTCCCATGGCAGCGGGGTCCTATTGGAAACTAAGGGATATTAAGGCCTCCTTTTAATAGAGAACCGGAACAAAGCATTAGCACATAGTGAATACATGAACTCCTCAAACTATGGTCATCACCGGGAGTGATCCCGATTATTGTCACTTCGGGGTTGCCGGATCATAACACATAGTAGGTGACTATAGACTTGCAAGATAGGATCTAGAACACACATATATTCATGAAAACATAATAGGTTCAGATCTGAAATCATGGCACTCGGGCCCTAGTGACAAGCATTAAGCATAGCAAAGTCATAGCAACATCAATCTCAGAACATAATGGATACTAGGGATCAAACCCTAACAAAACTAACTCGATTACATGATAAATCTCATCCAACCCATCACCGTCCAGCAAGCCTACAATGCAATTACTCACGCACGGCGGTGAGCATCATGAAATTCGTGATGGAGGATGGTTGATGATGACGACGACGACGAACCCCCCTCTCCGGAGCCCCGAACGGACTCCAGATCAGCCCTCCCGAGAGAGATTAGGGCTTGGCAGCGGCTCCGTATCGTAAAACGCGATGATTTCTTCTCTCTAATTTTTCTCTCCCCGAAAGCCAATATATGGAGTTGGAGTTGGCATCGGAGGGCCACCAGGGGGCCCACGAGGTAGGGGGCACGCCCAGGGGGGGGGCGCCCCCCACCCTCGTGAGCAGGGTGTGGGCCCCCTGGTCTTCATCTTTTGCGAGGATTTTTCTTTATTTTTTCTAAGGTGTTCCGTGGAGTTTTAGGTCATTCCGAGAATTTTTATTTTCTGCACAAAAAACAACACCATGGCAGTTCTGCTGAAAACAGTGTCAGTCTGGGTTAGTTCCATTCAAATCATACAAGTTAGAGTCCAAAACAACGGCAAAAGTGTTTGGAAAAGTAGATACGACGGAGACGTATCAACTCCCCCAAGCTTAAACCCTTGCTTGTCCTCAAGCAATTCAGTTGACAGACTGAAAGAGAAAAAGAAAAACTTTTACAAACTCTGTTTGCTCTTGTTGTTGTAAACATGAAAAGCCAGCATTCAAGTCTCAGCAATTATTATGAACTAACCATACTCACAATGATACGTAGGTCTCACAATTACTCATATCAATAGCATAATCAGCTAGCGAGCCATAATAGCAAAACTCGGATGACAACACTTTCTCAAAATAATCATAACATGATATAACAAAATGGTATCTCGCTAGTCCTTTCTGAGACCGCAAAACATAAATACAGAGCACCTTTAAAGATCAAGGACTGACTAAACAATGTAATTCATGGTAAAAGAGATCCAGTCAAGTCATACCCAATATAAACCAATAATAATGAATGCAAATGACAGTGTGCTCTCCAGCGGGTGATTTTTAATAAGAAGGGTGATGACTCAACATAAAAGTAAATGGATAGGTCCTTCGCAGAGGGAAGCAGGGATTTGTAGCAGTGCCAGAGCTTGATTTTGAAATAGAGATAAATTATATTTTGAGCGGCATACTTTCATTGTCAACATAACAACTAAAAGACGACGATATCTTCCATGCTAAACAGATTATAGGCGGTTCCCAAACAGAATGGTAAAGTTTATACTCCCCTTCCTCCACAAGCATCAATCCATGGCTTGCTCGAAACAACGAGTGCCTCCAACATTCAACGGGTCCCAAGGGGAGTTTTGTTTGCAGTTATTTTGATTTAGTTTGCACAAGGCATGGGACCGGGCATCCCGGATACCAGCCATTTTCTCGTGAATGAGGACCGGAGTCCACTTCTCTTGAGAATAACCCGCCTAACACGAAAGATAAGGGCAGCTCTAGTTGACATATGAGCTATTCGAGCATGCAAAACAGAATGTTTATTTGAAGGTTTAGAGTTTGGCACATACAAATTTACTTGGAACGGCAGGTAAATACCGCATATAGGTAGGTATACTGGACTCATATGGAATAACTTTGGGGTTTAAGGAGTTTGGATGCACAAGCAATATCCCTGCTTAGTACAGGTGAAGGCTAGCAAAAGACTGGGAAGCGACCAACTGAGAGAGCGACAACAGTCGTAAACATGCATTAAAATTAATTCACACCGAGTACAAGCATGAGTAGGATATAATCCACCATGAACATAAATATCATGAAGGCTATGTTGATTGGATTCAACTAAATGTGTGAACATGTGCCAAGTCGAGTCACTCAATGCATTTAAAGGAGGATACCACCCCATTATACCATGTTATAATTATTCTAATAGCATGTTGGCACGCAAGGTAAACCATTATAACTCATAGCTAATCAACCATGGCACAAGCAACTATAATCTCTAAATGTCATTGCAAATATGTTTACTTCATAATAGCTGAATCAAGAATGATGAATCATCATATTTACAAAAACAAGAGAGGTCGAGTTCATACCGGCTTTTCTCTTCTCAATAAGTCCATCATATATCATCATTATTGCCTTTCACTTGCACGACTAAATGGTGTGTATAATAATAAGAGTGCACGTGCATTGGACTAAGCTGGAATCTGCAAGCATTCAACTCAAGAGAGAAGACAAGTAATATGGGCTCTAAGTTTAAATAATCAATCATGCATGTAAGAGCCACTAAGCATTTTCAATATGGTCTTCTCGACCCCCAAAGAAAGAAAAAGAAATAAAGACTATTTACACGGGAAAGCTCCCAACAAGTAAAAGAAGAACGGGAAATATTTTTGGAGTTTTCTTTTTAATTCTACTACAAGCATAAAAAGTAAACTAACTAATTTTTTTGGTTTTTCTTAAAGTTTATCAAACATACAAGAAGAAAATAGAAAAAGGAATTTAAACTAGCATGGATAATATAATGAAAGAGTATGAGCACCGACATCTAGCAATGAGTGTGTGTGAACATAAATGTAATGTCGGTGGGAAATACGTACTCCCCTAAGCTTTGGCTTTTGGCCTAAGTTGGTCTATTGCTAGGGATGGCCTGGCGGATATCCGTAGGTGGAGCTGGGGTCATAGTGTGACGAAGAAGACTCTGACTGCCACTGGCTGGCAGCCTCCTCCGGATCCCAAGAATAAACAGATAGTCGTGGAGGCTCATATTGCAGCACCGGCTCCGGGGCTGGTGCAGGGTTTCGATAGGCTTGAACGGCCGACCACGGAACGATGCGAGGTTCTGCAGACAAGATAAACAAAGAAGGAGCAGGCAAAGTAATAGTCTCAGGGTGATGTTTATCGAAGTACTATTTATATTTGAGCTCCCCATCACAACTCTTAACAAGAAAATCATGCGCTATCATACTCTTATAATCTAAATAAACACGGGACAGCGTTGTTTCTTCTTCCTCCTCATGCCTAATTAGTATTTCAAAATGTTTAGCTAGGCATGAAGCATAAATGCCTCCAAAGATGGGGCCCTTAGTACGGTTCAGGCTTAACCGTCTAGCAACAATTCCACCCATACTAACAGAGTTATTGCGGTATAAACCATGGAGCAAAATAATAATATCAGGAATACTAAGGTTCCCACAGTTCCCGCGTCCAATCAAGCAATGACTAGCAAATAAGGCAAAGTAGCGTAAAACAGGATAATGTATGCTAGTGATCCTTGCATCAGAAACCTTCCTGGTTTCTCCTACCGTGATGGTGTTAACAAAAGCTTCTAATTCATTACGGTGGGGTTCATCTAAGGTGCCCTCAAAGGGTATTCTGCAAACCTCGCAGAATTCTGCTAAAGTCATCTCTTTAGCAACGTCATATAAATGAAACTCTACTGTTGGAGGTGATTTCTTAGGGAAAAAGTAGAAGTTTTGCACAAAAGTATTTGTGAGTAAGAGATACTGATGACGTTGGTCGTGGAGGAAGTTGGTGAGGCCAGA
Organism: Triticum aestivum; assembly: GCF_018294505.1. Taxonomy (NCBI): domain Eukaryota; kingdom Viridiplantae; phylum Streptophyta; class Magnoliopsida; order Poales; family Poaceae; genus Triticum; species Triticum aestivum. Next base: position 91,336,192 of record NC_057813.1, read on the forward strand.
TTCTCAATCAATAAATAGAAATCTTCATGAATCCCAGCTCTCCTCAAGAAGTCATCGGAAGGCCATTCACAAGGTCGGACCTCCGCGGTGCGAGGTAAATTAAATTTGGGCTTCTCCTCTTCTTCCTTTTGTTTTTCCTTAGAGCTTCGGCTCGACGAGCCCCTCAAAAGTCTCTTCATTATTTCTGAAACAATCTGAAATTTTTAGTAACTTCAAATAAAAGTGAACCAACTCCAATAAAATTGATAGTAACAACTCCCACAAGTGCCTAGGGCCTAAACAAAGCATTAGAACTACTTGGAACCATATAAATTTGACATGCAAGCTCAAGAACATGGTCACCTATGCATCACAAATTTGCAATGAATAAAGCACTAGAACAAAAACTAATTGGATCAATGTAGGAGTCACATACCAAGGAACAATCTCCCCAAGCAGTTTTGCGAGAGATGCTTTGAGCAAGGAGATCGAAAATCACAGCAACGGGGGCTGGAACTCGTGCTTGAGTTGGTTTTTCGTGTTTGTGTGAGGTAGAGGAAGAAGATGGGTGCAGGAATAAGTGGAGGAGGGCCACCGTGGGCCCACGAGGCAGGGGGCGCGCCCAGGGGGGGTAGGGCGCGCCCTGCACCCTCGTGGCCAGGTCGCAGCTCCACTCGTGGTAATTTTTGCACATTAAATTCTCAAATATTCCTGAAAAAATCACATTAAATTGGCATGGCATTCTGAGGACTTTTATTTTCGGGATATTTTTATATTGCACGGATAAGTCAGGAAACAGACAAAAAATATATTATTTTACTTTATTTCTAGTAAATAACAGAAAATATAAAGAGGGTACAGAAGGTTGTGCTTCTAGTTTCATCCATCTCGTGATCATCAAAATGAACCCACTAACAAGGTTGATCAAGTCTTGTTAACAAACTCATTCCGAATAATCCCGGAACCAGAGAAATTTCGAATGCCACTAAGTTACCTCAACGGGGATATGAAAATCCCCAACAATAAGAATAACATACTTTTTCTTGACAGTAGGGAGAGGAAATTCGAAACCTCCAAATATAATCGATGGAACTTTTCCAATAGAGTTGATACTATAAACTTGAGGTTGTTTCCTCGGAAAATGTACCGTATGCTCATTGCCATTAACATGAAAAGTGACATTGCCTTTGATGCAATCAATAACAGCCCCTGTAGTATTAAGGAAAGGTCTTCCAAGAATAATAGACATGCTATCATCCTCGGGAATATCAAGAATAACAAAGTCCGTTAAAATAGTAACGTTTGCAACCACAACAGGCACATCCTCACAGATACCGACATGTATAGCAGTTGATTTATCAGCCATTTGCAAAGATATTTCAGCAGGTGTCAACTTATTCAAGTCAAGTCTATGATATAAAGAGAGAGGCATAACACTGACACCGGCTCCAAGATCACATAAAGCAGTTTTAACATAATTTCTTTTAATGGAGCATGGTATAGTAGGTACTCCGGGATCTCCAAGTTTCTTTGGTATTCCACCCTTAAAAGTGTAATTAGCAAGCATGGTGGGAATTTCAGCTTCAGGTATCTTTCTTTTATTAGTAATAATATCCTTCATATACTTAGCATAAGGATTTGTTTTGAGCACATCAGTTAATCGCATATGCAAAAAGATGGGTCTAATCATTTCAGCAAAGCGCTCAAAATCCTCATCATCCTTTTTCTTGGATGGTTTCGGAGGAAAAGGCATGGGTTTCTGAACCCATGGTTCCTGTTGGGAATATAACTATTTGTGTAAGCTGCCCAGGAGGGGTCGGGTTACGCAAAGAAGACTCACCAGAAAGAAGCCCAAGACCAAAGCATGAAGATGGCGGTTCAATAGAGGGCTTAAGGCCCACATGCGACTTAAGGCCCGTTGTAGTAAACCGCCACAGTAGTATGACTTGTATCATAAGGTAGACTTAACTAGTCACCGAGCCGGACACTGTTTATAAGCCAGCCGGGACTCTGTAAGCCGCAGGGCGTCAACCCGTGTATATAAGGGGACGACCTGCTGGCGGCTTAGGGCAAGAAACAACTCATTGAGAGCCGGGCGTAGCGTATCTCGCTCCCTGGTCATCGAAACATCAATACCAACCCAACTAGACGTAGGCCTTACCTTCACCGTAAGGGGCCGAACTAGTATAAACCCTCTTGTGTCCTTTGTCCCGTTTAACCCCTTCAAGCTTCCTAGTTGCGATGGCTCCACAACTAAGTCCTTTCACGAGGACGTCTGACGTGAATATTCCACGACAGTTGGCGCCCACCATGGGGCGAGCGCACGGTGGATTTGAGTTCTTGAAGGGCAACTTCGAAGGGCTCAAGGGATACGTAACGGGCCGGATGACCAAGAGTCGTCGCGGCAAGATCTACATCGACGATGAAGGCTGGGGCCTCGACGCTGGCTCAATTGAGTATGGGTACCGGGTCCCCTTCGGCGGAATCCACATCTTCATCGGCCGGATCAAAGAGCCGGGACCTGAGCCAGACAGCGGCACCGACCTCATCGAGACGGCTCAGCGTGCGAGGAAGACCCGAGCTCAACCCGTCATGAAGCGTGCTTTCGTGGGCTGCATCCATGGAGAGGAAGTTTCTAAAGGATCTGAAGATGATGGTGAGACGGCCGTCCTCTCAGACGGTGACTCGTCCGCCGGTTCAACAGATTCGTTGTATCAGGTGCAAGAAGGCATGCTCGGGGGCTGTTCCGATGGCATCAGTATTCCAGACCCCTATGAGCCGCCAAGATGGGCAGGAATCTTCATGGCTGGGACTCAGCCCGGCTCTAACTCTACAGCTGCTGCAGCAATAACATCCAGGATAGGGACAGCCGGGGCAGGTGGCCCTGTGCGCCCGCCGGCTCAGGTGCTGATAGACCTCATGGACAAGCTTACGGCCCTATTAACCGCCACGGTGATCCATGCAAACAAAGATGAGCATGACGCGGAGGTGGCACAGGTGCGTGAGGAGATAGCTCAGGCCAAGGAGGCCTTGGCAGCTGAGGATACTAGACTAGCTACAGAGCGGGTAGCTCTCGACGCCCGGGCACAGCGGTTGCAGTCAGAAGCTTACCAGCTTACGATGAGCTTAAACGCGTCCAATGAGGTAGTGAGGAGGAGACACCAGAAAACCCAATCCCATTTACCTTCGAATTACGACCCTCGGGTTCTTTTTGCTACACCCGGAGCTGGCCCAAGTAACCCGCTAGATGCCAATCAGTTTATGACAGCCAGAGCAGGAGGACCGGCTCAGCCTCGAGAGATGCCACCTCCTCATGTGAGCATGGCACCACCGCATTATGTGCCGATACCGGAGGGTCACTTTTCCAACCCCATGGAGAACTTAATCGCGGCTTCGGCGCGCTTGGTGGCTCTGCCCATGGACGGTGATGACCCGACCGCGGTGGAGACCCGGAGGGTCAGAGAGCTTCTCCAGACGGCCCTGGCTTAGCAAGAGACCTATTCTTACAGCAGGGACATGATTCATTCAACTCCTCCACCTTGGTTAGCACCGCCTCGTCAGAACCGGAGCCCGAGTTACAGCAGGCACATGGAGTCCGAAGCTTTGTCAAGCAACGCCCAACACCGTAACCAACATGGTGGCTATAACCCGGTGCAAGACCGAATACGTCAGGAGAACGAGCGGGTAGCTCACTTGGCGGCTCAACAGGCGGCTCATCAGGATATCCCAGAGTATCCAACAACTTTTGTTGAGGCTGGAGTAGCCACTAGAACCGGTGGTGTTCCTTGTTTGGTACCGGCTTTGCGCAACGTGCGCCTGCCCAAGGACTTTAAGGGACCTCGAAAGGTGCCGAATTACACGGCCGACTTACAACCCGGAGCATGGATCGAGAGTTAGGAGATGGCCATGGAGCTGTTGGAAGTCAGTGACGCGGCAATGGCTAAATATTTCACCATGATGCTAGATGGAACGGCCCGGTCTTGGTTAAAAGGTTTGCCACCCAATTCCATTGGTTCATGGGAAGAGTTAAAAGCCCGTTTCATCCAGAACTTCAAGGACACCTGTAAGCAATCTATGTCGATCATGGACTTGACGAATTGTAAGCAGAAGGAGGGTGAATCCACCACCCATTGGGTACGCCGGGTCAAGGAGATAACTCATTCATCTGACAAGATGGATGCCGGTTCTGCAGTCCTTATGTTGGAGAAGAATTGCAGCTTTGAGCCACTGAGGCTGGGGCGCCTTAAACGTGACTACAAGGATATGGGTACGCTGATGGCGGCTTTAGTCAAATATGCTGATTTTGATAGTACCAAGGATCCCGTGTCTGACGAAGAAGACATGGAAGGGAAAAAGGAACAGCAATTGAAAGGGTCAACAGCATAACCCGGGGAATCAAAGCGGCAATAAGCGTAAGGCGGACGGTAACCCGGAGTTTGTGGCCAATGCCAATACGCAAGGTAACAATAAGAGACATAAGGGTAAGCCGCCTCGATCCGGCGGGTCAGGCCCATCTCTTGAGCAGCTACTCAATGAGCCCTGCCCGAAATACGGCACCCGGGAGCGCCCCGCCACACACCTATGGAAGGATTGCATGATCATGAAGGCATTTAAAAATTCCAACACCTTTGATGGCAGTCATGGATCTGGCGGCGGCTCAGGGGCTGGTGGTTTTCATGGCCAGGGTGGTGGTTCAAATTCCGGTTTTCAGGGGCATCCAGGTGGTAATAATCAGCAGCAGCAGTCGGGTTATCAAAGCCATACGAAACAGTTGAGTGGTGGGAAGTATCATGTGTTTACCACTAGTTTATGCAAACGTGACCAGAAGGTTCATAAGAGGGCCGTGAATTCTATTGAGCCGGCAATTCCTCGTTATTTGAGATGGTTGGAGCAGCCCATTATATGGAGCAGAGAGGATCACCCTCCACAGGTTGATAATCCGGGTCAGTTAGCCTTGGTGGTAGCACCCCAAGTTGGTGGATATAAGTTCACTAAGGTACTCATGGACAGTGGTAGCAGCATCAATATCCTCTACTACGAGACCTTTCAGCGCATGGGGTTGACTGAGAAGAATTTGAGAACATCCAACACTGTTTTCCATGGGGTGGTTCCGGGTAAGTCGGCTTACCTAGTTGGTAAGATTGAATTGGAGGTGGCCTTTGGAGATGAGTATGACTCCAGGGCTGAGAAATTGACGTTTGAAGTGGTTAAAATCAGGAGTCCATATCACGCTCTGTTTGGGTGACTGGCTTATGCTAAATTCATGACACAGCCATGTTACGTTTACTTACAGCTCAAGATGCCGGGTTACAAGGGCACCATCACTATGCATGGGAGTCGAAAGGTGGCCTTGGAATGTGAAGAAGGCGACGCGGCTTACGCTGAGTCTGCCTGTGCCACGGAGGAGCTCAAAATTTATCAAGACAATGTTGACCCGGCAGATATGACCTCCCTCAAGAAACCAACTACTGAGCATGACCCGGCGTTGAAGTTTAAATCGGCCACTGAGACAAAGCTTGTTGACTTTACCCCAGGAGATGCTTCTAAACAGTTCAGTATCAGTGCCAATTTGGATCCTAAATAGGAAAGCGCGCTCATCGAGTTCATCCGTGAGAACCGGGACATCTTTGCATGGAAGCCTTCTGACATGCCGGGTGTACCGAGGGAACTCGCTGAGCACACTCTCAATATTGACCCAAAGTATAAGCCGGTCAGGCAGTTTCTCCGACGGTTCAACGAAGAGAGACGGAAAGCTATTGGGGAAGAGGTCGCCCGGCTCTTAGCGATCGGGTTTATTGTTGAAGTTTTTCACCCGGAGTGGTTGGGTAACCCGGTGTTAGTGCTCAAGAAGAACGGCACTTGGCGGATGTGTGTGGATTACACGGACTTAAACAAGGCTTGTCCGGCTGATCCCTTTGCTCTCCCCCGTATTGATCAAATCAATGATGCTACAGCGGGTTGTGAACGTTCGAGCTTCTTGGATGCTTACTCTGGTTATCATCAGATCAAGATGGCAGTTAAGGACCAGGAGAAGACAACTTTCATCACTCTGTTTGGATCCTTCTGTTATGTATCTATGCCATTTGGACTCAAAAGTGGCCAGGCGACTTATCAGCGGTGTGTGCAGAACTGTTTGCACGATCAAATTGGGTGTAATGTTCATGCTTACATAGATGACATTGTGGTGAAGTCCAGATAAAAGGAAACCTTGATATCTGACTTGAAAGAGACCTTTGATAATCTCCGGGTTTACAAGATGATGCTTAACCCGGCCAAGTGTGTGTTTGGTGTACCTGCGAGCAAGCTCTTAGGTTTTCTGGTGTCAAACAGTGGCATTGAAGCTAATTCGGAGAAGATTAAAGCGATTACCTCTCTGGCTAAGCCGGCGTGCATCAATGATGTTCAGCGACTGGCAGGTCTTGTTGCCTCTTTAAGCCGATTCATAAGCCGGTTAGGTGAGAAGGCCCTTCCATTATATCAGATGATGAAGAAAACTGACACCTTTGTCTGGAGTGATGCTGCAGATGCTGCCTTTGAAGACTTGAAGAGGCAATTGTCTGAACCACCGGTTCTTGCGGCTCCCATTGACAGAGAGTCGTTGCTGTTGTATGTGGCTACTAATTCACAAGCGGTCAATGTTGCCATCGTGGTGGAGCGTAAGGAAGCTGGCAAGGAGCATCCGGTTCAATGACCGGTTTACTATATCAGTGAGGTGCTCATTGAGTCTAAACAAAGATATCTACATTGGCAGAAACTCCTTTACGGAGTGTTTATGGCAACCGGAAGTTGAAGCAGTACTTTCAAAGTCATCCTATAACTGTGGTAAGTTCTGCCCCTTTGGGAGACATCATCCAGAATAGGGAGGCCACAGGACGAGTCGCCAAGTGGGCTATCAAGCTTGGGCCTCATGGTTTGAAGTATATGCCACGACTGCTATTAAGTCTCAGGCCTTGGTGGACTTTATCAATGATTGGACAGAGGTGCAGGCACCTGAGGAGAAGCCAGATAACACATATTGGACTATTCACTTTGACGGGTCCAGGCATCTAGAAGGCTCGGGGGCTGGAATTGTTTTAACTTCCCCTCGAGGTGACAAATTTCGTTATGTACTCTGGCTTATGTTCCCATGTACTAACAATGCAGTTGAGTACGAGGCCTTACTTCATGGTCTCCAGATGGCCAAGGAGATGAACTTAAGCCGGGTAAGGTGTCTGGGCGACTCAAATCTCGTGGCTCAACAGGTGTCAGGCAAGTGGGATTCCAAGGATCCTCTCATGGCGGCTTATCAACGTGAAGTAGATGCTGTGGCTGGACATTTTAAGGGTTATCAAGTGGAGCACATTGATCGAAGGAAGAATGAGGCGGCTGATGCTTTAAGCCGGCTGGGATCTCAACGTAAGCCGGTGCCACCTAACACCTTTCTTGATGTTTTGCATAACCCTTCTGTCAAGGTGCCTACCGAGGAAGAACTAGCGGTGCCAGACCCGGACGCCCAGCTGGTGGCAGCTCTTCATGTTATCCCGGATTGGACAGTGCCATATTTGGCCTACATGACCCGGGGGGAGTTATCAGAGGATGAAACTTTGGCAAGACAAATTGTCAGACGATCCAAATCCATGACGATTGTTAATGGTGAGTTGCATCATTGCAGTGTAATAGGGGTGTTTCAACGCTGTGTGTCGCCTGTAGAGGGACAAGAGATAATTCGTGAGATTCATGAAGGAGATTGTGGTCATCATGCCGGCTCAAAATATCTTGTGGCCAAGGCTTTCCGTCATGGTTTCTACTGGCTCACGGCTCATGCTGATGCGGAGGATCTGGTCAGTAAATGTGACGGTTGTCAGAAGTTCTCGCGACGTGCTCATGTGCCGGCTCAAGAATTAAGGATGATCCCAATTACTTGGCCGTTTGCAGTCTGGGGGCTTGACATGGTTGGACCTTTCAAAAGGTCTAAGGATAAAAAGACACATCTCCTGGTGGCAGTGGATAAATTTACAAAGTGGGTTGAGGCGGAGCCAGCTAGCAAGTGTGATGCGGCCACAGCGATTCAGTTCATGAAAAAGGTGATCTTTAGTTTTGGTTTCCCACACAACATTATAACTGATAATGGCACAAATCTCTCCAAGGGAGCCATGGAAGAGTTTTGTCAACGAGAACATATCCGGCTTGATGTTTCGGCTATTGCTCATCCTCAATCCAATGGTCAAGCGGAAAGAGCTAATCAAGAGATCCTGAAGGGTATCAAGCCCCGGCTCTTTGTCCCCTTAAAACGGACTCCGGGTTGTTGGGTGGAGGAGTTACCCTCTGTGCTATGGAGCATCAACACTACGCCTAACAGATCTACGGGATACACACCTTTCTTCATGGTCTATGGAGCAGAGGCAGTTCTGCCAAGTGACGTCCAACATGACTCACCCCGCGTGGCGGCTTATGTTGAGGCGGATAACGAAAAGGCCCGTCAGGATGCACTTGACTTGTTGGATGAGGAGCGAGACTTGGCAATAGCCCGCTCGGTGATCTACCAGCAAGACCTGCGCCGCTATCACAGCCGCCGGGTTAAGAGCATAACCTTTCAGGAAGGCGACTTGGTACTCCGGCTCATCCAAGATCAGTCTGACATGCACAAGCTATCTCCGCCTTGGGAAGGACCCTTTGTGGTCAACAAGAATCTGAACAACGGGTCATATTACCTCATTGATGTTCGAGAGCACAAAGACTCACGTAAGTCGGAGGAGGAGACCCGTCGGCCGTGGAATATTGCCCATCTTCGGCCTTACTATACTTGAGCCACCGACTCTTAAGATGTATATATTTTTGACGATGTACATATTATATAAAGCAATAAAGTAGGACTTTTGTCCTTTTTTCCCTCAAAGAATGTTTTATGTCTTCTTTGTCAGGTGGCGGAAACTACCAACAGGGAGCGGATCATATCTGAATCCGGCTTTCCCTTTGGCCCGGCTTATGATCATATCTGAATCTAGACATGATCACTTGGGGGCTTCCTATTCAAACATAGGTCGTATTCGAACCAAAGAGAACATAGCTGTCGATACCCGCTTGATCGGCATACTGCCAAACCCACTTGCGGGCTTCTTGATCATATTTGAATCACAGCTTAACTCCTTTGGGTCTGACGTGGATCGTATTCGAATCAGTGTCATTAAACAACTCTTATGGTCACTTGGGGGCTTCCTGTTCAAACATGGGTCGTATTCGAACCAAAGAGAACATAGATGTCGATACCCACTTGATCGGCATCGCCAAAGCCACTGGGGGCTATATGATCGTATCCGAATCTTAGCTCAACCCCTTTGGAACGGTTTACTGGTCGTATTCGAATCAGAAGCCTGTGAATGCTGTTTATTGTCCATCATAAGTATAACTATTTTTGAATATCTTGAGACCTTCTGGAAAGCATTATGAGATGGTTTTCGTCTCTTCCGGTTTAAATTTTGGTCCTCCCAGGTTGTTAAGTGCCAGATGAACATCATGTAAACAGGAAAGCCTATCAAAGGGATCACATGTATGCTATTATATAGTCATAAACCGGCCTGTATATGGTGCCTTTGGTTTGTGTTCTGGGTTATCAATACTTTATGTGACCCCTGGCGCGATAAACCGCCAAGGGAGCTTTTGTTTGTTTCATGTGCAGGATAAGGCAAGTAAAATTTAAACGCCAAAGGAATAAATGGTAAACATAAACCCGCAATCTATAGCAATAGTGGCTTATGAAAGTATTAAGCGCTCGGAACATGCGAGAAGGCATGGCAAACATTGAGAAGTTTTTTCCTACCCTATTACAAGACTCCCCGAGTTTGAACAAATGAAGCATTGTTTTTTACACAACACCGGGCGGCTTACTCCTTTGGCGGGCTTGAAGACTCCGAGTTATCCTTCTCCGCCTCTCCGTCGGTTGCTTTGTCCTGGAAGGTGGACGAGGCCCAGTCAATGCCACTCAAGGCTTCAAACTCAGCCTCAGCATCTATTAAACCGGTCGGGTCCACTTCAGGGGCAAAGGTATGCTTACGCGTTGGAGGGATCAGGCTGACTTGGTCATATGGAATGTTTGGAATTCGCCGGTTCTCGCTATCATAGCCCGGCGAATACTTAGTAAGAACAGTATCATTCCCAATAAGGGTAGCCAAAGGACGTATGACTTTGACACAAGCGGTGAAATCCCGATCACCAAATGCAGTATCATCCTCCTTAAGGCTCGGATATCCAAGAGAGAGATCAGCTAAGCCAAGCTCTGGCGTCCATGCCTTTGCCCGGCTCAATGCGGCTACACCTCCGACTCTTGCGGATGCCCGCCTTAAATCTTGAATTCGCTGAGGTAGCACAGCGAGATGCTTCAGCATGTCTTGTAAAAGGCGGGGAGGGGTGTTTGATAAGGCTACAACGGCCAAGGCACGTTGTGACCCGGAATACAGCTGTTCTACTAAGGTGTAAACTGCTTTAAGCTTGATCAGCATGTTTTGCTTATGGTTGGTACTCCTGGGGCTTGTGTGCAAAAGCATAACAGTCAGCCGGAGGTAACTATTACAATAGTCATTGGAAGATTACAATGTTTGAGGTTTTGCACAGTAACTTACCCAAGATGGCTGAGACCATTTGAGATATCTGCCGTTTTAAGACGGATAGCTCGGTTGTTGCCTCTGCAAGAGATGCTTCTGCTGTTTCGGCCCGAGTCACTAGGGAAGCCTTCTCATCAGCCCAAGCTTTCTTCTCTGACTCCAAATTTTTCTTCAACTTCTCATTTTCAGAGACACTGAATTCAAATTTGGAGCTGGCCTTCTGAGTTTCAAGTTCTTGAGTTTCCAGATGACTCTTCAGGACAGCAAGCTCCGACTCAAATTGACTTATGGTGGCCTGCATTGACACCAGGTTATGGTAAGGATCATGGTAATGTAACATTCAAAGTCCCAAGCATTTTACAAGTAAAGATACTTGGCACTTGGGGGCTAATGTATGCTGAAGAATTTTAAACCTACCATACCGGGTCACACATATTAAGTCTCAAGCACTTTACAAGTAAAGATACTTGACCCTTGGGGGCTAATGTGTATCACAAATTTAAAACTATCAAGTTATAACAGGGTTAAATATATTCTCTTTGAGCCGGACAAACAAACAGTAAGCAGATTTCTAAGTCTACAACATATTATTTCATAAGCAATAGACTTGGGGGCTGGTATAGTAAGTAAGATTTAGGAAAATAGCATAAGTTATACCTCAGATTTGTGCTGTATTTGTTTCACCATGTCAATTTCCAAGTCACGACTATTATGCACCTGGTTCAGATAGCCCGAGACTATATCACCAATGCTTAAGTGAGTATCGTCAGTGATGTCCTGTTTGGCTCTTCGACGTTCGACAAATTCTTCCTTGGCAGTACATTGGGCAAGAACAGTAGGCCGCCCCGGTTCAACAAATTGACTTTTCAGATATACAACTTCCGGGTCAGTCGTCTTGGCCGGGCTAGGAAATTTCGGATTATCAGAGTTGTGGATAACATCTTCTGCAGGCGGGTCAGAGGTTGGCACCGGAATGTCAAAAGCCGGTTCAGGCGATGGCTGATGGGTGGAGCTAGCAGGAGCGGACGAGTCAAGCGCCGGTTTAATTACAACCGAGTCTTGGTACAACTTATTTTTCCTCGCCTTCTTGCTGGGCTTCACTTGCAGACTGTCAATAAAGGAAGAAGGATGAGTATTAAAGCATGAAGTACGGTAAAACTTAAAGTAAGAAAGGTTACATTACCCGGGAGCCGTTTTGAAAGCCGGCATGTTTGATTGCATAGACTCGTTGGAAGAAGGAGAGGTATCCTGATAATTGGAGTCAGATGAATTGAGAGGTTGACGAATCAAACCCGCCAAAGGTAAAACAGAACGTAAATTGGAGATAACCTCGGTCTGACGTTTCCTGGTTACATCGGGTAAGCTGGAGGAGAGTTCTGCGTCTTGATTGGCCCGAGTCTGCCTCCGGTTCTCAAGCTGTTGTTGCTTCAAAAGAAATTGAGGATCTTGATAAGCTAGAGGATGTGAAAATCTTACTTTCTGGGTCACCCTTCAGATTTTTTGTTTTGGCAAAGGCTCTGAGTCCGAGGAGATTATAGTTACCTCTTCTTCCACCGCTTGACTGTTCCCTGTATCCTCCTGAAAGGACAGAATGTCAGTAAAATAGCGACAAGGGAGTTAAGAAAGTTAAAGGATTACCTCTTCATCATCCGAAGAAGTATCATCCAATTTGAATAACTCGGAGGCACTGGGTTTCTTCTTCTTTGAGGTTCCCATCTTGGCAGCTTTCCTTTCAGTTTTCTTGGCTGCCCTGGCTTGTTTGGTAGCGTCATGATCATATTTGACCTTCCAGAAGTTATCATCGGCCTGTGGAAAAGGATAAAGAATTATGAGCTCAAATAAGGTATAACGAAGCAGAGAGTATTTATTAAGATTGATAACTCACAGCAGGGGCAGGGTTCTTCTTGCAGAAGGGAAGTAAGCCAAAGGTATTACTGGTTACAGTGCCCTCCTTCAGCAGTGACTGGGTTGTAGCATCTACCACATCATCTGAAAAGTCGTCAGGACTATGACACATTGGATCGTCCTTTTCGCCTGTGTAAGTACACATTAAGCCGGGGCGGTGGCTTAATGGAAGTATTCGCCAAGTGACCCAGACTCGTACCAGATCGATGCCATTTAAACCATTTCCCAAAAGAGCTTTAATCTTCTTGATGGTGGGATTAAGAGGCAGATGTTCAACAGCGGTCAGTTTATCTGCCAGCGGATGGTTGGACTCAAGGCGCAGGGCGCGAAAGCCGGGCAGAGGCTTCTCTTCAGTCGGAGAAGTGTCTTGACAGTAGAACCATGTCTGGTTCTAATCTTTTGGGTGACTCGGCAGCTCAGCATAAGGAAAAAGGCAGTCTCTCCATCGCTGGATCGAGATGCCGCCAAGCTCAAGACTAGGCCCGTTGGCACGTTCATTCTGCCAGTTCAAGTAAAAAAGTTCTCTGAACAAAAGCAGACTTGGCTCCTCTCCCAGATACACCTGACAGAAGACTTGAAAATTGCAAAGGTTTGACACGGAATTGGGTCCAATATCTTGAGGTCTAAGATCAAAGAAATTCAAAACTTCCCTGAAGAATTTTGAGCCGGGAGGGGCAAATCCCCGGTTCATGTGATCCGTGAAAACTACCACCTCCCCTTCTTTGGGTTGAGGCCTCTCTTCAGACGGGTCAGGGGCACGATAAGACATGACCTCCTTTTTTGGCAGGTGGCCAGACTTCATGAACTCAGCAAGTTTACTCTTAGTAACTATGGATGGGACCCAATTGCAGGTTACAGGGGCCTTGGCCGCCTTAGGTGCCATGACAAAAGTTGGCCTATTACAAAATAAGAAGTTCCGATTCAAATTTTAAACCGGGAGAAATATCCAAATTATTTAAGGTAGCGGCTTACGAAGGGGCCTAATGATATAAGGATGACTGTGCAACAATATTTAAGCCGCTACAAGTATCAAGAGCAGTTCAAAATTCTTAAAGTCATGAGAAGCAAGCAAGGCTCATAGATCAGTGTTATTTATTTAAGCCGAACCAATGGACAGTTGTGTTTAAGGGCATCTACCAGAAGAAGTTTTCCGGGTGATAAAAATAGGTTTCATAATCTTCTGTTAATATTTGAGATCAAAGGTCTGTTCTGATAAGAAAATTTTCTAGACCTAAAAACAGGGCAAAGAAGTTCATACACTCGAAGAGGGTTTCCAAACAAGGGAAATGAGATTTGTTTCTATGCAAGATAAACACAAACAATTACCGCAGCAGTTCTACGTAGTTTTTACGATCTAAACAAGGCATTGGAGGTGAAAACTAGCGAGGATTTGCGTCGGGCGGTGATGAACGCCGACGAACTCAACACAGTTCTAATGCAGATCTAAGAAAGGGAAGGAGAGGAACTCACGGATGTGGATGAGCTGCGGAGGTTCGCCGTCGATTTCTGGTCAGAGTCAGGTTGATGCAGCGGCCTGAGTCGGTGAAGACGAGGGGTTCGATGGCGGCGGCGGAGCTCGAGAGGAAGCAAGAGGAATAGGACGACTGAAAGAGGGAAGAATGAAAGACCTAGGTCACCCTATTTATAAAGGAAGACTGATCGAGATGGCGCGAGAAACGAGGAGACCAAAACATCATTATCCAGCGGCCCCGACGCCTCGATTCTTGGGATGGTCAGTAAAGGCAAAGATCCGTTGGAGGATATGATGGAATAAAATATGAGTTTTTTTGAAGATGACGTCATGGTGATTTGACCCGGATCCAGATGATGACGTCACGGCGGGTTAAAGTTTTCGCGCAAGACAAAAGACTGAAGGCCAGTTCCATAAGGTATTTTAAGATTGACATGAACATGTTTAAATCAATCTGGGGCCTAATGTTGGGGATATAACTATTTGTGTAAGCCTCCCAGGAGGGGCCGGGTTACACAAAGAAGACTCACCAGAAAGAAGCCCAAGACCAAAGCATGAAGATGGCGGTTCAATAGAGGGCTTAAGGCCCACAGGCGACTTATGGCCCGTTGTAGTAAACCGCCACAGTAGTTTGACTTGTATCATAAGGTAGACTTAACTAGTTACCGAGCCGAACACTGTTTATAAGCCGGCCGGGGCTCTGTAAGCCGCAGGGCGTCAACCCGTGTATATAAGGGGATGACCTGCTGACTCATTGAGAGCCGGGCTAGCGTATCTCGCTCCCTGGTCATCGAAACATCAATACCAACCCAACTAGACGTAGGCCTTACCTTCACCGTAAGGGGCCGAACTAGTATAAACCCTCTCGTGTCCTTTGTCCCGTTTAACCCCTTCAAGCTTCCTAGTTGCGATGGCTCCACAACTAAGTCCTTTCACGAGGACATCTGACGTGACAATTCCATGACAGTTCCCTTTCTTTACCATGTTTCCTAGCAACAAAGTCTCTTTTATCATAACGTTGATTCTTTGATTGTGGGTTATCAAGATCAACAGCAGGTTCAACTTCTACATCATTATCATTACTAGGTTGAGCATCAACATGAACATTATCATTAACATTATCACTAGGTTCATGTTCATCACCTGATTGTGTTTTAGCATCAGAAACAGAGATATCATTTGGATTCTCAGGTGGTTCAATAATAGGTTCACTAGAAGTTTGCAAAGTCCTATCATTTTTCTTTTTCTTCCTTTTAGAAGAACTAGGTATATCAATATTGTTTCTCTGAGAATCTTGCTCGATTCTCTTAGGGTGGCCTTCAGGATACAAAGGTTCCTGAGTCATTCTACCAGTTCTAGTAGCCACTCTAACATCATAATCATTTTTCTTACTATTAATTTCATCAAGCACTTCTTTCTGAGCTTTAAGTACTTGTTCTACTTGAGTGGTAACCATAGAAGCATGTTTGCTAACAAGTTTAAGTTCACCTCTAATATCAGCCATATAATCACCCAAGCATTTAATCATGAAGGTATTCTGTTTTAATTGTCTACCAAAATAAGCATTAAAGTCATCTTGCTTAAACATAAAGTCATCAAACTCATCCAAGCATTGACTAGCAATTTTAGTAGGAGGGATTTCAGCTTTATCATATCTATAGAGAGAATTTACCTTTACTACCTGTGTCGGGACATCAGGAGGTTCTTCATTAAATAAGTAATTGATATCATATACTTCTTCAGCAGGCGGTAAATTAAGACCATGTATTTCTTCAATAGGAGGTAAATTCTTAACATCTTCAGCTTTAATACCTTTTTCTTTCATAGATTTCTTTGCCTCTTGCATATCTTCGGGACTGAGAAATAGAACACCTCTCTTCTTCGGAGTTGGTTTAGGAATAGGCTCAGTAATTGGCTCTGGAACTGGCTCAGGAGGTGGCTCGGGAGGTTCCCAATTATTTTCATTAGCCAATATATTATTCAATAGAATTTCAGCGTCATCCGATGTTCTTTCCCTGAAAAGAGAACCAGCACAACTATCCAGGTAATCTCTGGAAGCATCAGTTAGTCCATTATAAAAGATATCAAATATTTCAGGTTTCTTAAGAGGATGATCAGGCAAAGCATTAAGTAACTTGAGAAGCCTCCCCCAAGATTGTGGGAGACTCTCTTCTTCAATTTGCACAAAATTATATATTTCCCTCGAAGCAGCTTGTTTCTTATGAGCAGGGAAATATTTAGCAGAGAAGTAATAAATCATATCCTGGGGACTTTGCACACGACCAGGATCAAGAGAATTATACCATATCTTAGCATCACCCTTTAATGAGAACGGAAATATCTTAAGTAAATAAAGGTAGCACGATCTCTCATTATTAGTAAACAGGGCAGCTATATCATTTAACTTAGTAAGATGTGCCACAACAGTTTCAGATTCATAGCCATAAAAAGGATCAGATTCAACCAAAGTAATTATATCTGGATCAACAGAAAAATCATAGTAGTCCTGATCAGGAACACAGATAGGTGAAGTAGCAAAAGCAGGGTCGGGTTTCATTCTACCTCTAAAAGATTCTTTACTCCATTTAATTAGCAATCTCTTAAGTTCCTGCCTATCCTGGCAAGCAAGAATAGCTTCAGAAGATTCAGCATCAAAAAGATAACCCTTAGGAATAGCAGGCATAGGATCATCATCACTAACATCATCGTGTTCAGGTTCAATAATTTCTCTTTCTCTAGACCTAGCAATTTGCTCATCAAGATATTCACCAAGTGGCATAGTAGTATCAAGCATAGAAGTAGTTTCATCATAAGTATCATGCATAGCAGAAGTGGCATCATCAATAACATGCAACATATCAGAATCAATAGCGGTAGTAGGTTTAGGTGTCGCAAACTTACTCATAACAGAAGGAGAATCTAGTGCAAGGCTAGATGGCAATCCCTTACCTCCCCTCGTAGTTGAGGGAAAAATAGTAGTTCGATCATCTTTCAAGTTCTTCATAGTGTCCAACAGATATAAATCCCAAGTGACTCAAAGAATGGAGCTATGTTTCTCGGCAACGGCGCCACGTGGCGGCTTACATTGAGGCTGACAACAAAAAAGCTCGTCAGGATGCACTTGACTTGTTGGATGAGGAGCGAGACTTGGCAATAGCCCGCTCGGCGATTTATCAACAAGAGCTGCGCTGCTATCACAGCCGCCGGGTTAGGAGCAGAACCTTTCAGGAAGGCGACTTGGTACTCCGGCTCATCCAGGATCAGTCTGACATGCACAAGCTATCCCCACCTTGGGAAGGACCCTTTGTGGTCAGCAAGAATCTACACAACGGGTCATACTACCTCATCGATGTTCGAGAGCACAAAGACTCACGTAAGTCGGAGGAGGTGACCCACCGGCCGTGGAATATTGCTCATCTCCGGCTTTACTATACTTGAGCCACCGACTCTCAAGATGTATATATTTTGACAATGTATATATTATATAAAGCAATAAAGTAGGACCTCTGTCCTTTTTACCCTCAAAGGTTTATATGTCTTCTTTATCAGGTGGTGGAAACAACCAACAGGGAGCGGATCACATCTGAATCCGGCTTTCCCTTTGGTCTGGCTTATGATCATATCTGAATCTAGCCATGGTCACTTGGGGGCTTCCTGTTCAAACATAGGTCGTATTCGAACCAAAGAGAACATAGTTGTCGTGTGACGCCCCCGATTCAATCATACACTAATCATACACGCAAACGTGTACGATCAAGATCAGGGACTCACAGGTAGATATCACAACACAACTCTAAATATAAAGTGAGTCATACAAGCATCATAATACAAGCCAGGGGCCTCGAGGGCTCGAATACAAGTGCTCGATCATAGACGAGTCAGCAGAAGCAACAATATCTGAGTACAGACATAAGTTAAACAAGTTTGCCATAAGATGGCTAGCACAAACTGGGATACAGATCGAAAGAGGCGCAGGCCACCTACCTGGGATCCTCCTAAACTACTCCTGGTCATCGTCAGCGGCCTGCACGTAGTAGTAGGCACCTCCGGTGTAGTAGGAGTCGTTGTCGACGGTGGCGTCTGGCTCCTGGGCTCCAGCATCTGGTTGTGTCAACCAGGTAGAAAGGAAAGGGGAAAAGGGGGAGAAAAGCAACAATGAGTACTCATCCAAAGTACTCGCAAGCAAGGAGCTACACTACATATGCATGGGTATATGTGTAAAGGGCCATATCAGTGGACTGAACTGCAGAATGCCAAAATAAGAGGGGGATAGCTAATCCTGTCGAAGACTACGCTTCTGGCAGCCTCCGTCTTGCAGCATGTAGAAGAGAGTAGATTGAAGTCCTCCAAGTAGCATCGCATAGCATAATCCTACTCGACGATCCTCCCCTCGTCGCCCTGTGGAAAAGCGATCACCGGGTTGTCTGTGGAACTTGTCTGGGTGTGTTTTATTAAGTATCCAGTTCTAGTTGTCATAAGGTCAAGGTACAACTCCGGGTCGTCCTTTTACCGAGGGACACGACTATTCGAATAGATAAACTTCCCTGCAGGGGTGCACCACATAACCCAACACGCTCAATCCCATTTGGTCGGACACACTTTCCTGGGTCATGCCCGGCCTCGGAAGATCAACACGTCGCAGCCCCATGTAGGCACAACAGAGAGGTCAGCATGCCAGTCTAAATCCTACGCGCTCAGGGGTCTGGGCCCATCGCCCATTGCACAGCTGCACGTTGCGTACGCGGCCGGAAGCATACCTAGCCCCCTTAATACAAGAGCAGGCTTACGGTCCAATCCGGCGCGCGCCGCCCAGTCGCTGATGTCACAAAGGCTTCAGCCGATACCACGACGTCGAGTGCCCATATCTTTCCCGCGTAGTTGGTTAGTGCGTATAGGCCAGTGGCCAGACTCAGATCAAATACCAAGATTTCGTTAAGCGTGTTATTATGAAGCAACCGCGAACGCCGACCAGGGACAGGCCCACCTCTCGCCTAGGTGGTCTCAACCTACCGTGTCGCTCCACCACAAAGATCCACACAGAGGGCCGTCGGGACAAAGGTCCTTTCAGCCCCCAATCCGTGCATCACTCGCGGGCACTCAATGAGCCCACCCGACTTTAGTCACCATCTGTATAGTATGTATATATGTATAGTATATACCCATGATCACCTCCCGAGTGATCACGGCCCAATAGTATAGCAAGGCAGACTGACAAGAATGTAGGGCCAATGATGATAAACTAGCATCCTATACTAAGCATTTAGGATTGCGGGTAAGGTATCAATGACTGTAGCAACAATGACAGGCTATGCAACAGAATAGGAGTAACCGAACAGTAACATGCTACACTACTCTAATGCAAGCAGTATAGAGAAGAATAGGCGATATCTGGTGATCAAGGGGGGGGGGCTTGCCTGATTGCTCTGGCAAGAAGGAGGGGTCGTCAACTCCATAGTCGAACTGGGCAGCAGCAGCGTCGGTCTCGTAATCTACCGGAGAGAAGAGTGGGAAGAAACAATAAATACAATGCAAACATAAGTATGACGATGCATGACATGACAACGAGCGTTGCTAGGTGTGCCCTAGCGCGGTAGTAGGTGCTACCGGCGAAAGGGGGAAACATCCGAGAAAGTATCCCCGGTGTTTCACGTTTTTGGACAGATGAACCGAAGGGGGAAAGTTGCGAGTTTGCTATGCTAGGGATGTGTGACGGACGAACGGGCTACTTATTCAGATTCGTCTCGTCGTTCTGAGCAACTTTCATGTACAAAGTATTTTCATGCGAGTTAGGATTAAAAGATACGATTTTCTAAAGATTTACTAATTTCTGGAATTTAATTAATCCTTTAATTTAATTTGAAATTGGATTAATGACATCAGCATGATGTCATGTTGACATCAGCAGTCAACAGGGATTGACTAAGTCAAACTGACAGATGGGGCAATTGACTGGGTCAACAGCACAGTCAGCAGGTCCAGTCAGCAGTCAACAGTCCTGTTGACTTGGTCAAACTTATGCATGGGTCCCACTTGTCATACTCTCTTAGTTAATTAACAGTAGTTAATTAGGTTAATTAGTCATTAGGTTAATTAATCATAATTAGTTAATTTAATCAGAGTTAATTAAGTTAATTAATTAGTTAATCAATTAATTATTTTTATTATTATTTACTTATTTATATATATATTTTTTAATTCTTTTTTTAAAACGTTCTAGGGCGGGCCCCCCTGTCATTGGCCCTAGGGCCAAACCGGGGCGGGCTCTACTGGTAACGGGCGCGGCTGCGGGCACCGGGTCGCTTGGACCCGGGCACGCTGTCTTGCCGGCAGCCACGGCGGGGCACGACACCGGCCATGGAAGGGAGCGGGTCGCAAAAGATGTGGTGGCAGGGGTGGTAGCTGGGGTGGCCGGAGGCGGGACGGAGAGGGCTGGCGAGAGTGGCGACAGTGGGCGCGAGGTGAGCGCGGCCACGGCGCCGGCGGCTTGGGAGGCACGGGGGAAAACGGGGTCAGGCCGGTGCGGCGGCGACCGGAGAAAGCCCTGGTGGCGGCGAGTGGAGAGGGGGGACAAGGCGTGCGCGCATCAGGCGTGGTCGGGGTTGGCATCCGCGGGGAGGAATGGGGCGACGTGGGTGAGACAGGGCCGCAATGATGCGGTGGCTGGCCGGGACGGGGACGCGGGCGTCGAGAGGCGTCGGGGGTGACCGTGGGTGCAGTCAGCGCGGCGATCACGGGCGTAGGGAGCAGAGGGGAGTGGAGAGGGGCGAGGCCTCACACGGGTTCGCATGGTCCGTGGCAGCGGGGGTCGAGGGGGGCGACGGGGACGACGGGCGACGTGGGAGCAGGCCGGTGGGGAGGAGGAAGCAGGCCGGCGGGGAAGAGGCGCCGACGAGTTCCAGGCGGCGACGGGCGCGCGAGGTCGAGGGGCGAGGGGATTGGGATCCCGATCCAGATCAAGCGGGTGGGGGGGGGGAGAGGAGTGGTGCGAGTGGGAGTGGTGGCCGGTTAGGGTTTGGGGGAGGGAGTGGATAAGGGCATGGCGTTGGGCCGGCCCAGTTGGGCCTGTGGCCAGCTGGGCCATTTGGCCCAGGGAGAGAGGAGGGGTCCTTTTCTCTTTCTTTATTTTGTTTTCTGTTTGTCTTTTCCTTTTTATTTATTTTCTTTTAGTTTCCTTTTATTTTTGTTTTAGCAAATTACCAAAATGGCACCTAATTTGATGTTACCAAATATTCCACTGCCACATTAACTTGCTACCCAAGCTAACATAGTTTCATAATTATTTAATATTTAAAAGTATTTTAAATATTATTTTTTGCTACTATTTTATTCATTTTAAAGTATTTAAATATTTTATACATGTGTGGTTTCTCCACCATAATTACTTATGCATTATTTGGCACCTCCCGAACAATTTGGTTTTAATATTTGAAAACCTTTTTTTTTGTTTGCCTTTAATTAAATTTTGAATTTGTTTCGGTTTTGAATTATCGAAGTTTATCAACGGTAACCGAGGTGACATGGCATCATTATCGGGGGATCACTGTAGCTTAATTATCCGGGCGTCAGAATTCTCCTCCACTACAAGAAATCTCGTCCCGAGATTTAAGAGGAGGTGTAAGGGGGAAAGATCTAGTTACGAATTTCTAACGGATCTTCTCGGCCTTGGTTGCTCTCCTCGAAGAGGTTGATCTATTACATTGATGCTTCATTTCTCGACTTCGGGTAATCACGAGGAAGTCGGCATCCTTTCTTTAGGAATTCCTTCGTACTTACGAATAGGAAAAGGGCAGCTTCAAAAGGAGAGGCCTCTACAAGGTTGCTTATCTGGTAGATAATATTGAGGAAGGTGGCGAAAGTAACTCTTGAATTGAAACTTACGAAAATATCGAGAGCAAGGTAAGGAGGTATCATGGGAAGTTTCGAGCGGGTAGGCAATCGTTCGATGCCTGAAACAGGGCGTGAAAGGGGTTCAAAGCAACGGGAATACGTATTGTGTCTGATTCCAGAATTGATGCTCTCTCGGAAAGTGGCTCATGAATTACGCACGAGGCCATGCGCGAGGAACAACCTTGGGAACAGGGGGTGCACAGGAGAGTTGGGTGCCATCCTATGGAACTGTGGGTTATGGGCCCACCATGTGGGTTAAAAGTAGGAGTAGTGACATCTTGCACGATCATGTAAGCAAGGCATGTCAGAGAATAACCGGTCAGTTATGTTGACAGCATCGTTGGTACCAAGGGCGAGGGACAAAGAGAACCATTTTCCTGCTCATTGAACGATGCAGATCAATAGGCAAAGTTCTCGTCCATCGGTGGCTACCGGAATGTCATCAACAATAGTAACAGGGTCTTGCTGACAGAATTGTACACCGAGATGTTTACATAAGCAGGAGAATATTACTACTTAGATCTTATAGATCACAAGCAACGTTACACAAACCAATGGGAAGGAAGATATGATTATCAGATTAAACATGACAATGGAAAGGAAAATGTGTTTAAACACATATTTCGGGGCTATATCCTTCCCAAGGACAAGCAGAGCATGATATCCATGACAGGATATAACGTACAAACCATTTAGGTAAGGGGGAGGGCGTTCATGGCATTACCCAAGCAACGGTGTTTGGATAACTAGGCAAGAAACATTTAGCTTTGGGATTCAAATGTTTTTGTTGAAAATCGAAGTACCATAGACATGCTTTGAGATAGCATTGACATGGTCTTCAAGCAAAGGTTGGACTTTGGATACACAAAGGATCCATCAGGATAAACTTATTAAACAAGGCATTCAATTTCCTCATGGAAAAATGGTTAACCTTGTCAAAAAGGGAACTGTAACACTAGGTCCTTCGGCCAGGTGTGCCAGGAATGACATCACCTTACCGGGTCATAAAAGACCAATGTTATAACTCTTGGAAACATGTTCCAACCATCATATCTGACCGAGATTCAGATCTGATTGGTGTCAGGATACCTCAGACTCAGGATGCCTGAGAAGAAAGGTGCAACACAAATTGACGGGATGACACTGTAAGATTCTCGGGAAATGAACTATGAAGTGATTTCCGTTAACAAGAGTTCATCATTAACCCAAGGAGAGGACGAGGAGGTGGCTGATGGACTCAGCGACAACTCATCGAGATTTCCAAAAAGATGTATTTCCGCAATTATGTGAACAAGGAGATATCATTTGTCAGATCAAATGATATAATGATTTATGCTCGAGCAAAACATAAATATTTAAACACTGGTTCAAAGTTGCACCCGAAATATGGGCTCGATAGCACGATCAAGGTTAGAATGGTAATTCGATAACCATTGGTCTAAGAATGAACTATCGATCATTAACTTCAAAGCATTAGGGTTGCCAGAAGTACAGAATCCAAACAACACCGTTCACTTGTTGGTACCCCGGTTAGAATCAACACGGGAACCAAGAAAGAATGGTGATGCTGAGAAGTATCACTATACCAAGAATTCTTCAGAGGTGGAGTAATCCTCATGACATTCTTGACATAAAAGATGGTAATACTCCAAGGTAAAGAAGAACAAATGCTGGATAGCAAGGAACTCAAGATTCAATCCAAAACAAGAACACATTTGTGTCGAGGGAATACAAGGATGTTGTCGATGATAACACAAATCATCAAGGGGCAAGGATGGTATTCCTCAATATGAATTCGATTGATATCCTTGAAGAGCTCAGAATGTTGATGATGATCATGACACATTTATTGAGAGGTTTCATGAAGATATTATCGCTCATCGACAACATCAAGCAAATGGAAGGATGGAATGAAAAGTTATTGAAACCACGGGTACGACACAGACTCGGAATCAAGCTTATTGTTCAAGGCAAAATGATATGACGAGGAATGTTGATGTAAGCTTAGCTCATCATCGAAAATTGTGCTTCGAGAAGAAGGACTAGGTAGCACAGTTAAAATTTGCACGATAATGATATAGCCGATCAGGCTATGAATGACTTGAAGGATTAATAAGCTCATAAGCAACAAAGATTACTTAGAGTTATTGAATCGGTGTGCGGAATTGATTCACTTATTGGTGTCTTTGAGTGTCTAACAACTCAGAACCCAGGGGAAATTGAAATCGGTGTGAAATAATACTTGAAGAAGAACTCATAAAAAGTAATATGGTTCTGTGATATTATCGAGATACCATGGGGTAATACTCGAAGGTAGATCATGTTAGAGGTTGGATGAGTGCATTGATCTGTAGAGGACAAGTGGTTTTAACTTGTTTGAGAAATTGAATCAAAGGGGAACAATATGGTCAGAACCACATTTATAAATGATCAAACCACAAATACAAGCACTTATAACAATGGGGTAACTATTTTGCGAGAAGCTTCAATGATAAGATCTGCATCGTGTCCATGGGCATGAACGCAAAGTTCAAGGTCGACTCCCACTTATTCAATGCATAACCTTTCATTCACTTCTCGCGTTTGATGAAGTTGCAGTTTTGAAATTTTATCTGGCAAAATACCAGAAGAGTATGATTCATGAAAAACTTTCCAGTTCACACATGTTATGGAAGGCATAGGTTCAACCCATCGGGGCATCGTGGAAACAATACCACAAGCTTCACTAGTAAATATCACCAGTTCGAAAGCAGAGCATGGTTGGCCAAATTAAGGAATAGGATTTACCAAAGGCATTATGTATCAGGGAAAGAACTTCCAAAGTGATTGAACATGAAGGACGTTGTCGGTTAAAATCCAACAAGGATCCGATGGTCCATAACAAAGCTGAGGTGAGCACCGACAAAATCAAAGGAAGAAACAATGCTAAGGCATTGGATTATAGAAACAACTGACTAATTCAAACCTCAAATGCAAAGGAATTATGATTTACAATTCAAGGGATCAGAAGCAAACACTCTGATTCAGAATGGATAAGTTGAACAGACTTAGGGGTACAATCGACGACAATTTGATTGGTCGAGAACCAGCTCATGTTTAAAATGACATCTGGGACGGAAGAATGTCTATGATCTGATTAAGGATTGCGAGCATTCGAAAAATAATAAATCAAGGGGATCAAAATCATAGTAACAAAGGATGTCAATGGAGATTGCTAGAAATATGGAATTAACCATAGTACCTGAAGGCAAGGAATTTAGGAGCAATAGGCTCCTAAGGATTTTTAGAAAACCGAATAGTATCCTAAAGAATTTTGTGAAACACAAAAACAACTAGGAATGAAGATATTCTCGATAAGTGTGAGAATTTATGCATCGATGTAATCATGCAGAAAAGAGCTGCAAGGCAGTAAGCACGAAGGATTCTCGGAATAGCGGGTAGTAGTTCAGGGTATCTTGTAGTAACAAAGTAATTGAGAATGAAGGTAAGGGTGGCAAGTATAAGTAGCTATCCATAGGGATGTCTTGGTGGTAGGGTTGCAAACCCGATGAGCACAAGTTCTCGAAAGAACATCAGAGAGTATCTTCGGAATCTTCAGGTGCAGTAGGCGATTATCTGGAGTGAGGGGCTCTCCGGGAGAAACTATTTTCGAGAACCTAAAGTTAGTCTTTTTGTGCAAAATCATTTAACCCGAATTAGAAAAGAGATAAGAGTCCCAGAGTAAAGACGAGGAATAAAAGATCCTAATACCACCCAATGGCGACGTGGGCCCATAAGGCACACAACCATGTTAGTTAAAGTTTTGAAATGTCTAGACTCGACTTCGGCCAAGGAGTGTGGAAGGGGGATTCCTACAGGCAGTCGGCTCTGATACCAACTTGTGACGCCCCCGATTCAATCGTACACTAATCATACACACAAACGTGTACGATCAAGATCAGGGACTCACGGGAAAATATCACAACACAACTCTAAAAATAAAATAAGTCATACAAGCATCATAATACAAGCCAGGGCCCTCGAGGGCTCGAATACAAGTGCTCGATCATAGACGTGTCAGCAGAAGCAACAATATCTGAGTACAGACATAAGTTAAACAAGTTTGCCATAAGATGGCTAGCAAAAACTGGGATACAGATCGAAAGAGGCGCATGCCTCCTGCCTGGGATCCTCCTAAACTACTCCTGGTCGTCGTCAGCGGCCTGCACGTAGTAGTAGGCACCTCCGGTGTAGTAGGAGTCGTCGTTGACGGTGGCGTCTGGCTCCTGGGCTCCAGCATCTGGTTGCGTCAACCAGATAGAAAGGAAAGAGGGAAAAGGGGGAGAAAAGCAACAGTGAGTACTCATCCAAAGTACTCGCAAGCAAGGAGCTACACTACGTATGCATGGGTATATGTGTAAAGGGCCATATTAGTGGACTGAACTGCAGAATGCCAAAATAAGAGGGGGATAGCTAATCCTGTCGAAGACTACGCTTCTGGCAGCCTCCGTCTTGCAGCATGTAGAAGAGAGTAGATTGAAGTCCTCCAAGTAGCATCGCATAGCATAATCCTACCCGGCGATCCTCCCCTCGTCGCCCTGTGGAAAAGCGATCACTGGGTTGTCTGTGGAACTTGGCCGGGTGTGTTTTATTAAGTATCCAGTTCTAGTTGTCATAAGGTCAAGGTACAACTCCGGGTCGTCCTTTTACCGAGGGACACGGCTAATCGAATAGATAAACTTCCCTGCAGGGGTGCACCACATAACCCAACACGCTCGATCCCATTTGGCCGGACACACTTTCCTGGGTCATGCCCGGCCTCGGAAGATCAACACGTCGCAGCCCCACCTAGGCACAACAGAGAGGTTAGCACGCCGGTCTAAATCCTACACGCGCAGGGGTCTGGGCCCATCGCCCATTGCACACCTGCATGTTGCGTACGCGGCCGGAAGCAGACCTAGCCCCCTTAATACAAGAGCAGGCTTACGGTCCAATCCGGCGTGCGCCGCTCAGTCACTGACGTCACGAAGGCTTCGGCTAATACCACGATGTCGAGTGCCCATATCTTTCCCGCGTAGTTGGTTAGTGCGTATAGGCCAGTGGCCAGACTCAGATCAAATACCAAGATCTCGTTAAGCGTGTTATTGTGAAGCAACCGCAAACACTGACCAGGGCCAGGCCCACCTCTTGCCTAGGTGGTCTCAACCTGCCCTGTCGCTCCGCCACAAAGATCCACACAGAGGGCCGTCGGGACAAAGGTCCTTTCAGCCCCCAATCCGTGCATCACTCCCGGGCACTCAATGAGCCGACCCGACTTTAGTCACCATCTGTGTAGTATGTATACATGTATAGTATATACCCGTGATCATCTCCCGAGTGATCACGACCCAATAGTATAGCAAGGCAGACTGGCAAGAATGTAGGGCCAATGATGATAAACTAGCATCATATACTAAGCATTTAGGATTGCGGGTAAGGTATCAATGACTGTAGCAACAATGACAGGCTATGCAACAGAATAGGAGTAACCGAACAGTAACATGCTACACTACTCTAATGCAAGCAGTATAGAGAAGAATAGGCGATATCTGGTGATCAAGGGGGGGGGGCTTGCCTGGTTGCTCTGGCAAGAAGGACGGGTCGTCAACTCCGTAGTCGAACTAGGCAGCAGCAACGTCGGTCTCGTAGTCTACCGGAGAGAAGAGGGGGAAGAAACAATAAATACAATGCAAACATAAGCATGACGATGCATGACATGACAACCAGCGTTGCTAGGTGTGCCCTAGCGTAGTAGTAGGTGGTACCGGCAAAAGGGGGAACATCCGAGAAAGTATCCCCGGTGTTTCGCGTTTTCAGACAGATGAACCGAAGAGGGAAAGTTGCGAGTTTGCTATGCTAGGGATGTGTGATGGACGAACGTGCTACGTATTCGGATTCGTCTCGTCATTCTGAGCAACTCTCATGTACAAAGTATTTTCATCCGAGTTAGGATTAAAAGATATGATTTTCTAAAGATTTACTAATTTCTGGAATTTAATTAATCCTTTCATTTAATTCGAAATTGGATTAATGACATCAGCAGTCTACAGGGATTGACTAAGTCAAACTGACAGATGGGGCCATTGAGTGGGTCAACATCACAGTCAGCAGGTCCAGTCAGCAGTCAACAGTCCTGTTGACTTAGTTAAACTTACGTGTGGGTCCCACTTGTCATACTCTCTTAGTTAATTAACAGTAGTTAATTAGGTTAATTAGTCATTAGGTTAATTAATCATAATTAGTTAATTTAATCAGATTTAGTTAAGTTAATTAATTAGTTAATTAATTAATTAATTAATTAATTATTAATTATATATATATATATATTTTAATTCTTTTTTTAAAACGTTCTTGGGTGGCCCCCCTGTCATTGGCCCTAGGGCCAAACTGGGGCGGGCGCTACTGGACCCGGGCGCGCTGTCTTGCCGGCACCCACGGCGGGGCACGACGCCGGCCATGGATGGGAGTGGGCCGCGACGGATGTGGCGGCAGGGGTGGTAGCTGGGGCGGCCGGAGGCGGGACGGAGAGGGCTGGCGAGAGCGACGATAGTGGGCGCGAGGTGAGCGCGGCCACGGCGCCGGCGGCTTGGGAGGCACGGGGGAAAACAGGGTCAGGCCGGTGCGGCAGCGACCGGAGAAAGCCCTGGCGACGGCGAGCGGAGAGGGGGGGACAAGGCATGCGCACATCAGGCGCGGTCGGGGTTGGCGTCCGTGGGAAGGAACGGGGCTGCGCGGGTGAGACAGGGCCGCGGTGATGCAGTGGCTAGCCGGGACGGGGACGCGGGCGTCGAGAGGCATCGGGGGTGACCGCGGGCGTGGTCAGCGCGGCGACCACGGGCGCAGGGAGCAAAGGGGAGTGGAGAGGTGCGAGGCCTCACAGGGGTTCGCAGGGTTCGTGGCAGCGGGGGTCGAGGGGGGCGACAGGGACGACAGGCGACGTGGGAGCAGGCCTGTGGGGAGGAGGAAGCAGGCCGGCGGGGAAGAGACGCCGGCGAGTTCCAGGCAGCGACGGGCACGCAAGGTCGAGGGGCGAGGGGATCGGGATCCAGATCCAGATCCAGCAGGGGGGGGGGGAGAGGAGTGGTGCGAGTGGGAGTGGTGGCCGGTTAGGGTTTGGTGGAGGGAGTGGATAAGGGCACGGCGTTGGGCCGGCCCGGTTGGGCCTGTGGCCAGCTGGGCCATTTGGCCCAGGGAGAGAGGGGGGGTCCTTTTCTCTTTCTTTATTTTGTTTTCTGTTTGTCTTTTCCTTTTTATTTATTTTCTTTTAGTTTCCTTTTATTTTGTTTTAGCAAATTACCAAAATGGCACCTAATTTGATGTTACCAAATATTCCACTGCCACATTAACTTGCTACCCAAGCTAACATAGTTTCGTAATTATTTAATATTTAAAAGTATTTTAAATATTATTTTTTGCTACTATTTTATTCATTTTGTAGTATTTAAATATTTTATACAGGTGTGGTTTCTCCAGCATAATTACTTATGCATTATTTGGCACCTCCCGAACAATTTGGTTTTAATATTTGAAAACCTTTTTTTGTTTGCCTTTAATTAAATTTTGAATTTGTTTCAGTTTTGAATTATCGAAGTTTATCAACGTAACCGAGGTGACATGGCATCATTATCGGGGGATCACTGTAGCTTAATTATCCGTGCATCACATGTCGATACCCACTTGATCGGCATACTGCCAAACCCACTTGGGGGCTTCTTGATCATATTTGAATCATAGCTTAACCCCTTTGGGTCTGATGTGGATCTTATTCGAATCAGCGTCATTAAACAACTCTTATGGTCACTTGGGGGCTTCCTGTTCAAACATAGGTCGTATTCAAACCAAAGAGAACATAGCTGTCGGTACCCACTTGATCGGCATCGCCAAAGCCACTGGGGGCTATATGATCGTAGCCGAATCTTAGCTTAACCCCTTTGGAACGGTTTACTGATCGTATTCGAATCAGCAGCCTTTTGAATATTGTTTATCATCCATAAGCATAATTATTTTACTATCTTGAGACCTTCTTGAAGCTACTAGGAGATGGTTTTTATTCTTCCGGCTTAATATTGATCACCCCAGGTTGTTAAGTGCCAGGTGAACATTATATGTTCCAACTTTCAGGAGTTGAATTTATCCACATGGTGTAGGTCATATAAGTAGGTGAGATTACCAAAGGGATTGCAGGTATGCTATTGTGATTATGTTTAACAAATATAATCCTAAACCGGCCTTTATGTGATGTTTGGGATCGCACTTTAGGTCATCAATACCTTATGTGACCCCCGATGTGAGAAACCGCCAAGGGAATTTTTCTTGTTTCATATGAAGGATAAGGCAAGCAAATTTAACATCAAGGAATTAAAAGATCAACATAAAGCTGGAAATATAAAGTGATGACGGCTTACAAAAGTATTAAGCGCCATAAGCATG
This sequence comes from Triticum aestivum, assembly GCF_018294505.1. Classification (NCBI taxonomy): domain Eukaryota; kingdom Viridiplantae; phylum Streptophyta; class Magnoliopsida; order Poales; family Poaceae; genus Triticum; species Triticum aestivum. The sequence goes on from NC_057813.1 coordinate 91,366,459, forward strand.
CGCGAAGGCATGACTAAATTAAGAGGTTTTTTCTACCCTATTACAAGACTCCCCGAGTCTGAATTATGAAGCATTGTTTTCACACAGTCATGGACGCCTGACGGTTCACTCTTTTGGGGGGCTTGAAGATTCCGGGTTATCCTTCTCTGCCTCTCCGTCGGTTGCTTTGTCCTGGAAGGTTGACGAGGCCCAGTCAATGCCACTCAAGGCTTCAAACTCAGCTTCATCATCTATTAAACCGGCTGGGTCCACTTCAGGGGCAAAGGTATGCTTACGAGTTGGAGGGATCATGCTGATTTGATCATAGGAAGGGGTTGGAATTCTCCGGTTCTCACGGTCATAGCCCGGCTGATACTTGCTGAGGTCAGTGTCATTCCCAATGAGAGTAGCCACGGGGCGTATATCTTTGACATAGGCGGTTAAGTCTTGTTCATCAAATACAGTCCCATCCTCCTTCAGACTTGGGTATCCAAGGGCAAGGTCGGCCGGGTCTAGTTCTAGAATCCATGCCTTTGCCCGGCTCAACGCGGCTATGGCCCCGGCTCTTGAGGACGCCCGCCTTAGATCTTGGACCCGTTGAGGTAGTACAGCAAGGCACTTTAGCATGTGTTTCAGAAGGTGGGGAGTGTCATTTGATAAAGCTACAACGGCCAAAGCACGTTGTGACCCGGTGTATAGTTGCTCCACTAAAGTATAGACTGCTTTCAGCTTGATCAACATATTCTGCTTGAGGTTTGTGCTCCTGGGGCATGCGTTCATAAACATAAGGTGAACAGGAGGTGATGGTTAACATAGTCATCAAAGGAAGGATTACAATATTTGAGGTTATATGCAATAACTTACCAAAGATGGCTGAGACCATTTGAGATATCTGGCGTTTTAAGCCGGACAGATCGGCTGTTGCTTCTGCGAGTGATGCCTCTGCCGTCTCGGCCCGGGTCACCAATGAAGGCTTCTCATCAGCCTAGATTTTCTTCTCCGCCTCAAAATTCTTCTTCAATTTCTCTTGTTCAGAGACGCTGAATTTAAACTTGGAGTTGGCCTTTTGAATTTCAAGCTCTTGCGCTGTTAGATGGCTCTTTAGATCATTAATCTCCGATTCGAATTTACTTATGCTGGCCTGCATTGATGCCGGGTTATAATCAGAATCATGGTAAGGTAACATTAAGTCCCAAGCACTTTGCAAGCAAAGATACTTGGCACTTGTGGGCTAATGTATGCTGAAGAATTTTAATTAACAAAGCCAGTTTATGTTAAGAAATATGGTAAGATGACATTAAGTCCCAAGCACTTTGCAAGCAAAGGTACTTGGCACTTGGAGGCTAATGTATAGTGCAAGTTCAAGGTATCATATTACAACCGGATTAAATATCTTCTTTTTTGAACCGGATAGAGCAGGGCTAAGCAGTTTTCTAAGTCTACAACATATTTATTCATAAGAAATAGACTTGGGGGCTGATACAGTAAGTAAGATTCAGGAAAATAGCATAAGTTATACCTCAGATTTATGCTGTATTTGTTTCACCATGTCAATTTCCAGGTCACGACTGCTATGGACTTGACTGAGATAGCCAGAGACTATGTCTCCAATGCTTAAATGGCTATAGTCAGCAATGTCCAGCTTTGCGTTCTTGCATTCCAGAAGCTCCTCCTTCGCAGAGCACTTGGCAAGAACAGTGGGCCGCCCTGGCTCAACGAGCTGAGTCTTCAGAATCTCAACTTCCGGGTCAATTGTCTTGACCGGGCTAGGAGCTTCCAGATTATCACAACTGTTGAGAGTATCTTCGGCGGGTGGATCAAAAGTTGGTGCTGGAATATCATAGGCTGGCTCAGGCGGCGGCTGATGGGTAGAGCCGTCAGGAGCAGCTGTGCCAAGCTCCGGTTCAGTCACAACCAGGTTTTGGGACGACTTACTTTTCTGTGCCCTCTTGCTGGGCTTCACTTACACGCTGTGGACAAAGGCAGTAGGATGAATACAAAAGTATGGCTAAGGTAAAGCATAAGGTAAACAAGATTACATTACCTGGGAGCAGTTTTGAAAGCCGGCATGTTAGACTGCATAGACTCGCCGGAGGAAGGAGAAGTATCCTGATAATTGGAGTTAGATGAATTGAGAGGTTGACGAATTAAAACCCGCCAAAGGTAAAACAGAACGTAAATCGGAGATAACCTCAGTCCGACGCTTCCTGGTTACATCAGGTAAGTCGGAGGAGAGTTCAATGTCCTTGTTGGTCCGGGTCTGCCTCCGGCTTTCCAATTGCTGTTGCTTCAAAAGAAATTGAGGATCTTGGTAATCCAAAGGATGTGAAAATCTTACTTTCCGGGTTACTCTTTGAATTTTCTGACGCGGCAGAGGCTCGGAGTCGGAGGAAATTATAGTTACCTCTTCCTCGGCGGCTCAGCTGTTCCCTGTGTCTTCCTGGAAAGATTTAAAGTCAGTAAGGTAATGATAAAGAGTCAAGGTAGTTAGAAATTACCTCTTCTTCATCCTCAGATGTGTCATCCAATTTGAATAAGTCTGAAGCACTTGGCTTCTTCTTCCTTGAAGTTCCTGTTTTTATGGCTTTCCTCTCAGTTCTCTTGGCCGCTCTGGCTTGTTTGGCGGTCTCATGGTCATACTTGACCTTCCAGAAGTTTTCATCGGCCTATGGAAAGGATAAAGGGGTTATGAGTAAAAGTAAGGTGTAAAGCACTGAGAGAGTATTCATGAAGGATTAATGACTTACTGCGGGGGCCGGGTCCTTCTTGCAGAAAGGAAGTAAGCCAAAGGCGTTACTAGTCATGGTGCCCTCTTTCTGCAAAGTTTGGGTCGTAGCCTCCACCACATCATCTGGCAAGTCGTCGGAACTATGACGCAGTGGGTCATCCTTCTCGCCTGAGTAAGTGCACATTAAGCCGGGGCGGCGGCTTAACGGAAGCACTCGCCAAGCGACCCAGACTCGGACCAAGTCAATACCATTCAAGCCATTGCCTAAAAGGGCTTTGATTTTCTTGATGGTAGGAGCAAGAGGTAGGCGTTCAACAGTGGTTAACTTATCCGACAGCGGATGTCAGGACCCCGACTCAATGCCACATAGATCTAGCATGTAACACTTCATATCACTTTGCGGCCTCACGCACGGTATTCCCACGGGTGTCGCCTTACCTTTACCCGGGACCGTTTGCGCCTTTTGGCACACGTATATGACAGTGTCGCTAGCATCCATATGATAAGGAGTCCGGGCTGACATGGCTAGTTGTAAACCCAAAGTGGCACAAACTTACAGGGACAGGCATCCATGACCCAGCATCGAACGTGTCGGTCATCAGCGAGTGAATCCAGGCTGTAGCACTGGGCTAGCAGGACTCCGGTGAGCCGGGCTGTAGCGGGCTAACAGGACTCCGGTATTCATCGCGTGACATTTCCCCGAAGGGACAGACACATGAACGAAGAAGGTCACATGCCGGCCAGCCTAAGTGTTCCAGAGCAGTAGCGAGCTACCATGGCTCGGTGGAAACACTAGGAGACATTTCCCGGTAAGAGAGGCTACCAAAGATAAACAACTAGATGGTCAGATCCCACACATACCAAGCATTTCAGTAGCATACACACAATATGCTCGATATGTGCAATACAACATGGCATCACAATATGACTCTACGACTCAAGTAGTCTATTCAATAGGCTCCGAGGAGCGAGATATTACAAACAGGGGTCTCATGACCCAACACTCAGAGCATACAAGTCAAAGCACAAGCGGAAGCTATCATGTCTGGGTACAGACATCTATAAATGAAAAAGGCTGAGAAGCCTGACTATCTATCAGATCCTGCCGAGGGCACAAGATCGTAGCTGAGGTAACAAGCTAAACGTCGAAGTCCATGTGGAACTACTAGTGAGACTGAAGTCTCTCTGCAAAAACATAAAATAGGCAAACGTGAGTACAAATGTACCCAGCAAGACTTACATCAGAACTAACTACATATGCATCATTTTCAACAAAGGGATGGTGGGGTTTAACTGCAGCAAGCCAGCTTTGACTCGGTGGCTATCCTGAACTACGACTGCAAGTAACTTTTTGAGGTGGCGCACACGAGTCCACATATTCACCATATCAATACACCACTATGGATCCGCTCCCGTCTCCCTACGAGAACGCCTTCCATAGCACTCACGCTTATCTTGCGTATTTTAGAGTATCCACTTTCACTTGTCTATGAACTGATATAAGCAACCCAAAAGTCCTTTTCCGCGGACACGACTATTCGAATAGATGATGTTAACCCTGCAGGGGTGTACTTCTTCATACATGTTTCCACCACTTAGCGTCTGCACACGACATGTGCTCGGCAGACTTCAAGCGAAAGCCGACGTGGGTGTAGACCACGACCTACCTAAACACTCAAGTCTCTAGTCCAGGTTTATCGCCTATTCGGGTTCCATCCATGAGGAGATCCGGCCGGAGTTTCGCTCACAGCCCCAAACGATGTGAACAGGGTTCCGTGACACCAAACGGGCGCCCGGTTTACCCGGCCACGTGCCTACCGCATCACAGCCCACCCCTACGGTCAGCGCTGTCCACGGCCTCCAGCATACTACAAACACCAGAAACTACTTGCAACTCCTGGACAGAGGACAAGGGTGATTAAGAAGTCGAGCGGGGTCATATTTCAGGGCCCAATGTATGGTAGTAGCTGAATCATGGATCACAAACACAGAACTCAGTTCCTGAGGACGGCTGCAATGAGACAACCCACCATGTACTCCTACATGGCCTCTCACCGCTACCTTTACCAAATCGTGTTCACACACTTAGCTCACACACAGTAGGACATGTTCACACGCCTCTGATTCATCCCCGATGAATCAGACCTGACTCAACTCTAAGCAGTAGCAGGCATGACAAACAAGCATGAATGAGTAGGCACAATAGGGCTCAAACAATTCCTACTCATACTAGTGGGTTTCATCTATTTACTGTGGAATGACAGGTCATGCAAAGGATAAAGGGGTTCAGCTACCGCAGCAAGTAACAGATGAATCGTTGTTGTCCTAATGCAGTAAAAGAGAGCAGGAGCGAGAGAGTAGGATTGTATCGGAATGAACAAGGGGGTTTTGCTTGCCTGGCACTTCTGAAGATAACATTGAGTCTTCATCAGTGTCAACGATCACATCATCGGTATCACGTCTATCGAGAGGGGACAAATACCGGCAACACAGAAGGGAACACAATCAATGCAATGCACAATATGATGCATGATCATGACATGGCAAAATGAATGTGTGTTGGGCTAATGCAACTAGCAACAGATTAAATGAAGTTGGTTTGAATATAAAATTCAAATTCAAACTCCATATGTGATTATTTAAATGCCCTTTATATGATTTGTGCTAAACAGCATCTATAAGTTGTTCTAACATGCATGAAAATGGTACAGATGGATTCCTTGAATTTTTCTGATAATTTTTCATATATAAATTATTTAATTTGGAGTTACGGTTAATTTTCTATGAATTATTGAAGTTTATACAATTTTCTGGAATTTCAGAATTAAATTAAATCCAGAAAATGAGTTATGACATCAGCACTGCGTCATGCTTGCGTCAGCAAGTCAACAGGGCTGCCCCGGGTCAAACCTGACCAGAGGGTCCCATTAGTCAGTGACTTAGGGCTCGTTTAGGTCGCTGGCAGGTGGGCCCAGTCAACGGACACATCAGCCTGGTCAACTCCGACGTGTGGGGTCGGTCAAAGTGTGACGGGGCCAGGTCAAACTGACCTATGGGGCCCACAAAATTAGTACTAATCTAAACAGAGAGGTTAAACTAATTAATTAGGCACGGGGGCCCACTTGGCAGTGGCTCTAGTGGGTGATTAGCGAGGTGTTTACGCCCTAATTAAGTGGCCACGTCGGCGAGTGACGCTGGCGACCACGGCGACGGCGGAACCTCACCGGAGTAGCTCGGGTTGGCACTACAGGCTGCGGTTGGGCACCCTGAGGGCACCAGGAAGAAGCCCGTGCTCCCGCGCATCTAGGGGGAGCCACGAGAGGGCGTGGGGTGGCCGGAGTTGAGCGCGGTATCGACCCCGGCGGCGGCCGGAGCTCGGGGGTTCGCGGGACCGGCGCTATGGTGCATGGGAGGAGGGGTTGGTGGGCGCTACGGGCTCCTGGGAGTGCTCTGAGTACGTCTGCGTGCTCGGTTTGGACGGAGGTGAACCAAAACGACGACGGCGACAAGTCCGGCGCCGGTGAGGTCTCGGTCTCGACGGAACTATGGCCTAGGGCTCGCAAACACGAGGGGAGAGAGAGGGGTTCTGCACAGAGGCTCACCGCGGAGCTGTAGGGAGGGTCAGTGGGCTCGGGGGCGCGCCGGAGTGGCCGAATTCGACGGAGAACGGCGCCGGGCCGAAGCTTGGGGATGATGACGATGGCGGCTGCTCGGGGCCCTTCCGGTCACGTGGCTCGGTGAGGGGGTTGGCGACGAGGTGCAGGAGCTCGGGAGCACGTCGGAGAGGGGAGGGGGTGGCCGTGGTCATGGCTACGGCGAGCGGCGCTCCCAGGTGCGTTCGGGGATCACAGGAAGAGAGGGAAAGAGAGAGCCAGGGGAGGGGGAGCGGTCCAGAGGGAGTGAGAAGGGCCAGGGGCTGCGTGGCGTTGCGGACGGAGTCCAGGGCGACGAGAGGAAGCAGGAGGTGGCCGAGGCAGCGTCGGCGCTCGCCACCGAGCTGCTTCGGTGCGAGGGGAGGAAGAAGACAAGGGGGAGGAGGTGGGCTGGGCCTGCGCAGGTGGGCTGCACAGTGTTGGGCTGTGGGTGGCTGCTAGGTAAGGTCCAGGTAATTTCTGTGTTATATTTTTCTGTTCTGTTTTGTTTTTATTTAATTCTTTTGCCACTGTTTTGAATTTAAAAATAATTCAAACAATGCCAAAAACTCCACTGAGTATTTTATATTGCTAGATGGACTTTTTCAAAAGCTTATAAAATATTTCAGGGATATTTGAAATTATATTCTAATTATATGAATATAATTCAAATTCAAATAGCTAATGATTTAAATTCAAAGTCCCAAAAATAAATCCTTAAAAATGTTCAATATTTTGGTTGGGACCAGAACCCTTACCAAAAATTATCAAACATTTAAGAGGAGCATTTTGGAGCAATGAATGAGATTTCTAGGGTTTTTGCCCCTCTTTTATTTAGGGTTTTGAGGCTTCCAATATTCCTCAATTCAAATTTCATTTGAATTTAAACATGATGCAGCAACCAAGCTAGTCCAAGGCCAGGGTAAAGCTAGGGATGTGACAACTCACCCCCACTAAACAAGAATCTCGTCTCGAGATTCAAGCGTAGGGTAAGGTGAAAGGGGAACGCAAACTAGCACAATCTTCACGATCCAGGTTGCACTTCAAATGAACGTTGATTTGAACACCATTTTGTCTTGTCGTCTTGCTCTGAGAACTCCAGCTAATCATGACAAGAAGGGGAAAGGAAAAACTCTAGAACAATCGATCTTCGAGAAGACCGAACAGCTTAGGATCAACTCATGGGATGAGACATAGCAACATCTCTTGAGCTGAGAGACGAAGCACAGATCTGAAGAAATGGAGTAAGACGGATGACGAGTATTCACTAGGTAGACCACAATTCCACACCTAAGAAGGAGGTAATCGGTTGTCAACATAGCGAGGAGTTGAGTTGCCATGATCCCACAACGATACACCTTAGGGAAGGTGACTCGGAGAGATATCCCCTTAAGTGGCAAAAAGAATTACTTTTGATTCAGAGATCATTGAAACTCTTTAAACCAGCCTAAGGCAATTCTCGAGCGATCGTTTGGAGGGGGTCGGTAGAATGGCATACTCGGACTTGGATGATGTGGATTACCTTGTTGAAGACAACGTAATGGATGAATTTGCTTACCACCGGAAATGGAAGAGACCCATGGTAGAATGGCACATTGGCGGTGCAAGCTGGGAACAAAATGCCAATGCTGGGAATGATTCTGGTAACTGGGGAAGAACCCAACAAAAGAGAGTGAATTCACTGTTGGAGTGGTTATAGCATAACCGAGGAAATCTGGGGCAATCCCAGCTAGAGATGATGATAACACGTAGCGCTTGTGCGTGCTCTCAAGAACTTGAGCATTTCCATAATCATCAAGGTTTTATCAACAACCGCGTCAAGGGTGCTGACAACACAACATACTACCATGATGAATAACGATGGACGATGCAGATGCGAAGGAGGATAACACTTTCTCATATTTCACCTTAGCGAGGCCAAGCAAATAAAATCTGGATGATCGACCGAGAGACATTTAGCACTCCGCTTCTAATGTTCTCCTTGATGTGCTAGTATAACCCATTCATAGATATGGTTTGATATCTAAACATCAAGTAAAAGGTCGGACTTCGGGAACACAAAAATCCATAGGGGCAACTAGGGAGTAAATCCTACGAAATCCCTATGGGGAGGTGGCCAACTTCTCCAATCAAGATATTATAATAACAGGTCTTCCGGCTGGGTGTGTTGACCACGACATCCACATTACCGGTTTCCGAGGGACCGATATTATAGTTCTTGGGAAATGTTCCAACCATCATATCTGCCTGAGATTCAGCTCTGGTTGGTGTTAGGATATTCCAGGCTCATCGAGTCTTAGGAAGAAAAATGAAAGTTTGCAACACAAATCGACGAGATGACGTTGCGGGATTCTCGGGAGATGAACTACGATAGCAAGCTCCAAAACATGAGCTGGTTCTGCTACAAACATGTGAACACGTTGTCCCAGACAAGCATGCCCACATGGTAGTCTTACAATAAAACACTACCGAGTTCTGGTTGGGAACCATCAGCGAGGATATCAAAGTTCTTTCATAAGTCCGGATTAGCTCTTATGAAGATACTCCTTCTCCTTGAACAAATCAATCAGTGGCTTGGTGTGCTAGGGATACATATGGAATGAAGGTTGCAAGTCTCCAAACCACAGCATTCGTCGCACGTGTGCATGACTGATTTGGAATGATTCCAAAGAAAGCAACATTGACTTTCTCGAATCCACGGCGGCAACTTGCATCAGATGCACATGAATTAAAGGAAGTCACTACCTTCATCCAAACATATGCTTCATGAGCTAGCATGAATAAATGCTTTCAAAAGTTTCCAGCACTAGCTTAATGTTCAGCAAAATTATGGAGAAGACAAGGATGTTGTCAATGGGCACAACAACAATTCATCTAGGTTTCCTTTTAAAAGGAATTCCATAGTTAAGTGAACAAGTGATAGCATTGGTCAGACCCAAAAGATATAATGGTGTATGCTCGAGGGATCAACCACGAATAAGACAACATTACGAGCATCGTTGGTACTGATTTGATTTGACGATAGCCCGCACTCAAATCAAAGGATTGATAGGACAATAGATCCAGCAACTGATCACAAGGACCAATCGATGAAGATATCATCTTTCTTCAACACACACTACACAAGAATATCCCTTTGGAACGAACTAAGTCAGGCAAGCTTTTATCTTCCAACTCTCCAAGTTGTTGTCTAGCTTAACCAACTAGCTCAGGGTATCCAACACGGATTCTTGGAGAGAAGGTGGTTCACAAGAAACCAACTTGATCACGAACTCAACATAGCGGTCAGGTGACAACCCGGTAACACCTCCAAGAAGATATTTGGAAAGTCACGAACCACCGGTATGTTACTAAGCTCGAGAACAATCTTGCTTTTGAGGGCAAGACGATATGATCAAATGAGTGAGGACTTGACAAGATCCTAACTCATCAATCGAAGGGTGCACCGAAATAAGGACTAGGTAGCACGATCAGTCTTAGAAGGATGATTCGAAAACCAACATACTAAGAATGAAATTATTATCCTTTAACTACCAAGCAACAGAGTTGCTAGCAGTATTGATTTCACACATCATGATTCACTTGTCGGCGTTCCGGTTGCGACAACACGGAACCGAGGAATGAAAAAGGATGGCGAGAAGTATCACTATGTCAAGAATTCACAAAAGGTGGTGCAATTCTCATGAAATTCTTGATATAAAGATGGTAATACTCCAAGGTAGAACAGAACAAAAGTTGGGTTAGCAACTTGATCTGCAGAGTACAACTACTTTGACCCAATCCTAGATATGGAAGAGGTACTGGAGTTTGTTTCTCCTAGTCATTCCGGAATAGAATGGCTTGACAGACCACAAGAGTCATAGGCATCGATGAACGAACGCACGCATACTCTTGACTATCAATTGATAGACGAGGGTCAGAATGCAACTAAAGAGAACAACTCAAAGGAACATATAACTTTCTGAGTTGTGGATGCATAGATTAGTATGTCGAACCAAGTTCAACATATTTCTTCCGGATAACCCATGCAGAAAGGTAGAACTGGCAGAGTCACGATTTATGAATGGAGAACTCCTCAAGAGTACTCTAATTGTGATTTTTTTTGATCCAATAAACATCTGCCATAAGTAGTTCATGGTATTTGGAAGAAGAAGATACCACGGACTTCAAGGACTATCGCAAAGGTTACTAATATCCTAAAGGCACTAGCAATTACTATCAACATGAAGTAGGTAGAGTGAATCTCGGGTTCAAAACCCAGGAGTAGAATACCTACTACTAAGTGGCATCACGGGATGCTTTCGAGAATGATGGCCAGAATCATCACACTGGGAACACAAATCATGGCTAGACCACTAGATGATCCCCTAAGCACTTAGGGTCATAATAATAATTCCAACATATATGTCGAGGCAATAATTACCTCAACACACCGATTAGTGTGGTTAATCTGGCCCATGGGAACATCGGAAACAGAAGGAAGGGATTTGCAAATGCATCGGACTATTTAGAAACCTGGGATGACTCGGACAGCATAACGGCTATAATTGCTCAAAAAGATTTGAGACAATCACAAAAATGGTGGCAGAACCACTCAGAAGCACAATATCAAGGTTCCGAGATCAACAATTAACATACGGAAGTAGTAGGAACTGAACTGAGACTTAAATCCAACAATCTTATAAGTCTACTGATTAGTAACACGTGATCCTAATAGAAAGAAGAGATAGCCTAGTTCTTAATCCCCGCAGGAAAGATAAGATGACTCAGATCAGAAGGGCATGAGGTATAAGGAGTAAAAAGAGCCTTACGTTCCATCCCACAATCAATTCCCTTATATAACTAAAGAATTTCTAGACTCAACTTCGACCGGTTTGGCTTGGTAATCCTACAGGCAGTCAAGCTCTGATACCAACGCTGTCAGGACCCCGACTCAATGCCACATAGATCTAGCATGTAACACTTCATATCACTTTGCGGCCTCACGCACGGTATTCCCACGGGTGTCGCCTTACCTTTACCCGGGACCGTTTGCGCCTTTTGGCACACGTATATGACAGTGTCGCTAGCATCCATATGATAAGGAGTCCGGGCTGACATGGCTAGTCGTAAACCCAAAGTGGCACAAACTTACAGGGACAGGCATCCATGACCCAGCATCGAACGTGTCGGTCATCAGCGAGTGAATCCAGGCTGTAGCACTGGGCTAGCAGGACTCCGGTGAGCCGGGCTGTAGCGGGCTAACAGGACTCCGGTATTCATCGCGTGACATTTCCCCGAAGGGACAGACACAGGAACGAAGAAGGTCACATGCCGGCCAGCCTAAGTGTTCCAGAGCAGTAGCGAGCTACCATGGCTCGGTGGAAACACTAGGAGACATTTCCCGGTAAGAGAGGCTACCAAAGATAAACAACTAGATGGTCAGATCCCACACATACCAAGCATTTCAGTAGCATACACACAATATGCTCGATATGTGCAATACAACATGGCATCACAATATGACTCTACGACTCAAGTAGTCTATTCAATAGGCTCCGAGGAGCGAGATATTACAAACAGGGGTCTCATGACCCAACACTCAGAGCATACAAGTCAAAGCACAAGCGGAAGCTATCATGTCTGGGTACAGACATCTATAAATGAAAAAGGCTGAGAAGCCTGACTATCTATCAGATCCTGCCGAGGGCACAAGATCGTAGCTGAGGTAACAAGCTAAACGTCGAAGTCCACGTGGAACTACTAGTGAGACTGAAGTCTCTCTGCAAAAACATAAAATAGGCAAACGTGAGTACAAATGTACCCAGCAAGACTTACATCAGAACTAACTACATATGCATCATTTTCAACAAAGGGATGGTGGGGTTTAACTGCAGCAAGCCAGCTTTGACTCGGTGGCTATCCTGAACTACGACTGCAAGTAACTTTTTTGAGGTGGCGCACACGAGTCCACATATTCACCATATCAATACACCACTATGGATCCGCTCCCGTCTCCCTACGAGAACGCCTTCCATAGCACTCACGCTTATCTTGCGTATTTTAGAGTATCCACTTTCACTTGTCTATGAACTGATATAAGCAACCCAGAAGTCCTTTTCCGCGGACACGGCTATTCGAATAGATGATGTTAACCCTGCAGGGGTGTACTTCTTCATACATGTTTCCACCACTTAGCGTCTGCACACGACATGTGCTCGGCAGACTTCAAGCGAAAGCCGACGTGGGTGTAGACCACGACCTACCTAAACACTCAAGTCTCTAGTCCAGGTTTATCGCCTATTCGGGTTCCATCCATGAGGAGATCCGGCCGGAGTTTCGCTCACAGCCCCAAATGATGTGAACAGGGTTCCGTGACACCAAACGGGCGCCCAGTTTACCCGGCCACGTGCCTACCGCATCACAGCCCACCCCTACGGTCAGCGCTGTCCACGGCCTCCAGCATACTACAAACACCAGAAACTACTTGCAACTCCTGGACAGAGGACAAGGGTGATTAAGAAGTCGAGCGGGGTCATATTTCAGGGCCCAATGTATGGTAGTAGCTGAATCATGGATCACAAACACAGAACTCAGTTCCTGAGGACGGCTGCAATGAGACAACCCACCATGTACTCCTACATGGCCTCTCACCGCTACCTTTACCAAATCGTGTTCACACACTTAGCTCACACACAGTAGGACATGTTCACACGCCTCTGATTCATCCCCGATGAATCAGACCTGACTCAACTCTAAGCAGTAGAAGGCATGACAAACAAGCATGAATGAGTAGGCACAACAGGGCTCAAACAATTCCTACTCATACTAGTGGGTTTCATCTATTTACTGTGGAATGACAGGTCATGCAAAGGATAAAGGGGTTCAGCTACCGCAGCAAGTAACAGATGAATCGTTGTTGTCCTAATGCAGTAAAAGAGAGCAGGAGCGAGAGAGTAGGATTGTATCGGAATGAACAAGGGGGTTTTGCTTGCCTGGCACTTCTGAAGATAACATTGAGTCTTCATCAGTGTCAACGATCACATCATCGGTATCACGTCTATCGAGAGGGGACAAATACCGGCAACACAGAAGGGAACACAATCAATGCAATGCACAATATGATGCATGATCATGACATGGCAAAATGAATGTGTGTTGGGCTAATGCAACTAGCAACAGATTAAATGAAGTTGGTTTGAATATAAAATTCAAATTCAAACTCCATATGTGATTATTTAAATGCCCTTTATATGATTTGTGCTAAACAGCATCTATAAGTTGTTCTAACATGCATGAAAATGGTACAGATGGATTCCTTGAATTTTTCTGATAATTTTTCATATATAAATTATTTAATTTGGAGTTACGGTTAATTTTCTATGAATTATTGAAGTTTATACAATTTTCTGGAATTTCAGAATTAAATTAAATCCAGAAGATGAGTTATGACATCAGCACTGCGTCATGCTTGCGTCAGCAAGTCAACAGGGCTGCCCCGGGTCAAACCTGACCAGAGGGTCCCATTAGTCAGTGACTTAGGGCTCGTTTAGGTCGCTGGCAGGTGGGCCCAGTCAACGGACACATCAGCCTGGTCAACTCCGACGTGTGGGGTCGGTCAAAGTGTGACGGGGCCAGGTCAAACTGACCTATGGGGCCCACAAAATTAGTACTAATCTAAACAGAGAGGTTAAACTAATTAATTAGGCACGGGGGCCCACTTGGCAGTGGCTCTAGTGGGTGATTAGCGAGGTGTTTACGCCCTAATTAAGTGGCCACGTCGGCGAGTGACGCCGGCGACCACGGCGACGGCGGAACCTCGCCGGAGTAGCTCGGGTTGGCACTACAGGCTGCGGTTGGGCACCCTGAGGGCACCAGGAGGAAGCCCGTGCTCCCGCGCATCTAGGGGGAGCCACGAGAGGGCGTGGGGTGGCCGGAGTTGAGCGCGGTATCGACCCCGGCGGCGGCCGGAGCTCGGGGGTTCGCGGGACCGGCGCTATGGTGCATGGGAGGAGGGGTTGGTGGGCGCTACGGGCTCCTGGGAGTGCTCTGAGTACGTCTGCGTGCTCGGTTTGGACGGAGGTGAACCAAAACGACGACGGCGACAAGTCCGGCGCCGGTGAGGTCTCGGTCTCGACGGAACTATGGCCTAGGGCTCGCAAACACGAGGGGAGAGAGAGGGGTTCTGCACAGAGGCTCACCGCGGAGCTGTAGGGAGGGTCAGTGGGCTCGGGGGCGCGCCGGAGTGGCCGAATTCGACGGAGAATGGCGCCGGGCCGAAGCTTGGGGATGATGACGATGGCGGCTGCTCGGGGCCCTTCCGGTCACGTGGCTCGGTGAGGGGGTTGGCGACGAGGTGCAGGAGCTCGGGAGCACGTCGGAGAGGGGAGGGGGTGGCCGTGGTCATGGCTACGGCGAGCGGCGCTCCCAGGTGCGTTCGGGGATCACAGGAAGAGAGGGAAAGAGAGAGCCAGGGGAGGGGGAGCGGTCCAGAGGGAGTGAGAAGGGCCAGGGGCTGCGTGGCGTTGCGGACGGAGTCCAGGGCGACGAGAGGAAGCAGGAGGTGGCCGAGGCAGCGTCGGCGCTCGCCACCGAGCTGCTTCGGTGCGAGGGGAGGAAGAAGACAAGGGGGAGGAGGTGGGCTGGGCCTGCGCAGGTGGGCTGCACAGTGTTGGGCTGTGGGTGGCTGCTAGGTAAGGTCCAGGTAATTTCTGTGTTATATTTTTCTGTTCTGTTTTGTTTTTATTTAATTCTTTTGCCACTGTTTTGAATTTAAAAATAATTCAAACAATGCCAAAAACTCCACTGAGTATTTTATATTGCTAGATGGACTTTTCCAAAAGCTTATAAAATATTTCAGGGATATTTGAAATTATATTCTAATTATATGAATATAATTCAAATTCAAATAGCTAATGATTTAAATTCAAAGTCCCAAAAATAAATCCTTAAAAATGTTCAATATTTTGGTTGGGACCAGAACCCTTACCAAAAATTATCAAACATTTAAGAGGAGCATTTTGGAGCAATGAATGAGATTTCTAGGGTTTTTGCCCCTCTTTTATTTAGGGTTTTGAGGCTTCCAATATTCCTCAATTCAAATTTCATTTGAATTTAAACATGATGCAGCAACCAAGCTAGTCCAAGGCCAGGGTAAAGCTAGGGATGTGACAGCGGATGATTTGATTCAAGGCGCAGAGCGCGGAAGCCGGGCAGAGGGTTCTCACCAGCCGGAGAAGTGTCCTGGCAGTAGAATCATGTCTGATTCCAATCCTTCGGATGACTTGGCAGTTCAGCATAAGGAAAAAGGCAGTCTCTTCGCCGCTGAATCAAGATGCCGCCAAGTTCTAGACTGGGCCCGTTGGCACGTTCATTCTGCCGGTTTAAGTAGAACAGCTCTCTGAACAAAAGCAAATTGGGCTCTTCTCCCAGGTACACCTCGCAGAAGACTTGGAAGTTGCAAATATTTGACACGGAATTGGGTCCAATATCTTGAGGCCTAAGGTCAAAGAAATTCAAAACATCCATGAAGAATTTTGAACCGGGAGGAGCAAATCCCTGACTCATGTGATCCGTAAAAACTATCACCTCCCCTTCTTTGGGTTGAGGCTTCTCCTCGGATGGGTCAGGGGCACGATAAGACATGGCCTCCTTCTTGGGCAGATGGCCAGACTTTACAAATTCTGACAGTTTGCTCCTGGTGACTGTGGATGGGACCCAATTACAGGTCACAGGAGCCTTGGTTGCCTTAGGTTCCATGATGATAGTTGTCCTATGACAAAATAAGAGGTTCTGGTTCAAATTTAACCCGGAGGAAAACATTTTAAACTATTCGAGGTGGCCGCTTAAGAAGGGGCCTAATGATATATGGATGACTATGCAACAATATTTAAGCCGCTATAGGTGTCAAGAGCAGTTAAGTTTTCTTAAGTCGCGAGAAGCAAGCAAGGTTCACATATAAGTGTCATTTACTTAAACCGGCTACATGGACAGTTGTGGTTAAACATATTCAATAGAGGCAGTTTTTTGTTTAAGGGAGGAACAAACATGTTTCACAAGTTGCGACTATTATTTTGGATCAAACAGCTGTTCTGAAAAGAAAATTTTCTAGACCTAGAACTGGCACAGATGAAGTTCAAGGGCTCGAACAGGGCATCTGTGCGATAGAAAGGGATCTACTTGCAATCGAAATGGGTGCGAAATAGCTACCACATCAGTTTTATACCATCTTCAAGATCAAGAAACGATGGTGGTGATGAAATCTACGAGGGGTTCCTTTCGAACAGCGAAGAACACCGAGGAACTCGAAGGTCCTAATGCGGATCTGAGGAACAAGTAGGAGAAAACTTACAAATGCAGAGTTGCTGCGGAGATTTGTCGCGATTTTCTGGTCAAGTCAGATTGATGCAGCGGCCTGAGCTGGCGAGGACGAGGAGATCTGCAACGGCGGCGGCGGCGGAGCTCGAGTGGTAGAGGGACAGTGAGAGGAAGAAGGCGACCGAAGGGTGAGAATGGAGAAGACCTAGGTCGGGCCTATTTATAAGGAAGGGCTGACTGAGATGGCGCGAGAAACGAGGAGATAAGTATTATTATCCAGCGGCCCTTACGCCTCGGTTTTCGGAACGGCCAGTAAAAGCAAGGATCCGTTGGAGGATACAGTGGAATAAAGAATGAATTTAAGTAAAGATAACGTCACGGCGGGTTAATGCGGATCCAAAAGATGACATCATGGCGGGTTAATGAAAACTTTTTTCACAGGCAGAAGGCTGAAGATTTATTTCTTAAGGTATTTTAAGATTGACATGAGCCGGCTCAAATCAATCTGGGGCCTAATGTTGGGGATATAACTATTTGTGTAAGCCGCCCAGGAGGGGCCGGGTTACGCAAAGAAGACTCACCAGAAAGAAGCCCAAG
Organism: Triticum aestivum; assembly: GCF_018294505.1. NCBI lineage: Eukaryota > Viridiplantae > Streptophyta > Magnoliopsida > Poales > Poaceae > Triticum > Triticum aestivum. The sequence goes on from NC_057813.1 coordinate 91,383,691, forward strand.
ACCAAGCATGAAGATAGCGGTTCAGTACAGGGTCTAAGGCCCAAAGGCAACTTAAGGCCCGTCGTAGTAAACCGCCATAATGGCATGACTTATATCGTAAGATAGATTTAACTAGTCACCGGGCCGGACACTGTTTATAAGCCGGCCGAGACTCTGTAAGCCATAGGGGTCAACCCGTGTATATAAGGGGACGACCCGCCGGCGGCTTAGAAAAAAGAAACAACTGATCGAGAGCCGGGCACAGCGTATCTCGCTCCTTGGTCATCGAAACATCAATACCAACCCAACTAGACGTAGGCCTTACCTTCACCGTAAGGGGCCGAACTATTATAAACCTCTCGTGTCCTTTGTCCCGATTAACCCCTTCAGGCTTCCTAGTTGCGATGGCTCCACAACTAAGTCCTTTCACGAGGACATCTGACGTGACAATTCCACGACAGTTGGCGCCCACCATGGGGCCAGCGCTATGACTCCCGGCAACGGCGCCAGAAAAAGGTCTTGATAACCCACAAGTGTAGGGGATAATTGTAGCCTCTTTTGAGAAGTAAGAGTGTCGAACCCAACGAGGAGCTAAAGGTAGAACAAATATTCTCTCAAGTCCTATCTGCCACTAATACGACTCTAAGCACACTTAGTGTTCGCTTAACCTAGAACAAGTATGAAACCAAAAGTACTTTGTAGGTGTTGTTGGATAGGTTTGCAAGATAATAAAGAGCACGTAAATAAAATCTAGGGGCTGTTTAGATAAAGAAGCAATAAAGTAAATATTAGTAGAGAACTTTTTGTCACGAGAAAGTTATTTGTCCCTAGGCAATCTATAACTAAACTGGTAATCACTATTGCAATTTTATTTGAGGGAGAGGCATAAGCTAACATACTTTCTCTTCTTGGATCATATGCACTTATGATTGGAACTCTAGCAAGCATCCGCAACTACTAAAGATCACTAAGGTAAAACCCAACCATAGCATTAAAGCATCAAGTCCCCTTTATCCCATACGCAAACAACCAACTTACTCGGGTCTGTGCTTCTGTCACTCACGCCACCCACCATAAGCAAATCATGAACATATTGCAAACCATATAGCGGGGATCTCTCATGCTTGCACGACACGATGAGCACCATAGGACAAGACCAATAATAAAACATGCAACTCAAACCAATCACGATCATCAATTAACCCATAGGACAAAATGGATCTACTCAAACATCATAAGATAGCCATACATCATTGGGAAATAATATATAGCGTTGAGCACCATGTTTAAGTAGAGATTATAGCGGGTAAAAGAGGGGTTACACCACTGCATAGAGGGGGGAATAGTTGGTGATGAGGGCGGTGAAGTTGTTGGCGTAGATCGCGGTGATGATATCACTACAAAAAAAATACACTTCCGTGATGATACGTGTTTGTCACAGTAGGTCGCGTTTTCTGTCATGCATGTACATCCATGATGATTTTATGACAGAATCAAGATAGTCATACCTGTGCTGTCGTAGAAGTGTTCCATGACATTACCAAAATTATCATCACGGAAGTGTCCACTTCCATGACGATAAATCGCGCGTCACAGAAGTGCTTTCGTCAAGGTGACCAACATGTGGCATCCACCGTAACAGAACACCGTTAAGCTATCGGGTCGGGTATTGGATCTGATAACCCGTTAACAACCCCGACCAATGGGGATTTTCCACGTGTAAAATCATCATTGGCTGGAGGAAACACGTGTCGGCTCATCGCTGGGACAGATGTCATCCACTCATTGGACAGAAGGCGCCTATGATACGTCGACATATGGCACGGCCCAACAGAGGCCCATTCCTGTGAAAAGCCAGCCCGTTTGACTTGGTCAAAAGGTGGCAGGCCGGCCCATGGAAAGCCTATTAACGGCCTGCTTGCATATAACCCATTTACAGCCCGCTAACCCAAGGCCCCTTACGCCCTATCCGAATTAGGCCCAATAGCGTCATCTGGGCCATCCAATATGATTCCAGCCCATTTTCACTTCTGGCCCATGTATGGACCATGACGTCTTTCGGCCCATATGAGGCCCTATGTAACTCTTGGCCTATTAACGACCCGTGGTGAAACTGGCCCGTAATGAACAGTGTATCACTTTACGCCCATTAACGGCCCATGGTTAAACTGGCCCGTAAAGAACAGTGTATCACTTTATACCCATTAACGGCCCGTTATTCCGTTGGGCTGTTTCCAACCCTTGTTATCTTTCGGCCTTCTCAGAGCCCATTTATTCTTGGGTTCATTTCCAGCATTCGTTTACTTACGGCTCGTTACTGTCATTTTCTGCTTGTGGGCCAAATTTAACCCATGGTTATAGTCGGCCCGTTTGTGGTCCGTTAATACGTTGGGCCGTTTTCATAGCGTCATCAAATACGACCTATTAACGATGGCCCGTTATGGTCGGCCCATGAACGGACGATTCCAACTCTAGCCCGTTTACTGCCATAATGCGGCCTGTTTGGCCCATGTTTGGCCAATCGATCATACGGCCCGTATAAGGCCCATTGATGTTACGGCCCGTAGAAGGCCCATTGTTTCTACGAGCCGTAGAAGTCCCATTGTTTCTACGGCCCGTAGAAGGCCCACTGTTTCTATGACCCGTAGAAGTCCCACTGTTTCTACGGCCCGTAGGAGGCCCAGTGTCACTATAGTAAATATTAGCCCATGGTTATTGTGGCCTAGTTTTAAAAATAGGTTATTGCAGCCACTAGCAAACCGCGGAAAAAGAACTGCACTGACTACAAGCAAAAAAATAAACAAGACAACAAGGAAATAAATAAGCAAGCAACTTACGCTAGGCTATCACGCTATTACACATATTACATCCACTGGGCATCAAAGTTCTCCACCAGTGCAAATATAGGGAACACAACAACATATAAACGCCGCAACAAAACACGTCCAGAACTGAAACCACTTCAGAAGAGCTCAAGAAACAATATCCTGGGTACCCATAATGCTGGCAAGATGCTTAGCAAGCTTATTAACTTTCTCTTGTTTGGCGCTTAAGTCCTCCAGCACTTGTTGTTGCACCAGAAAGTATGCATCTGAATTCTGCAGGGACTTCCTCAGTCCTTTGGCTTCCTATCGCATAACATCTGATCGATGTCTTTCAACTTGAAGTTGAGACTCAAGAAGCCAAACTGATTCAGGCAACGAGTTCGAAGAGCTGGTGCCAGCAGTGGTAGCCAGTAACTCGAACACTACATCAAGATAGGACTTTCGGGTTGTCTCAGTGTCTTCAATATAGTTTTTATCAGCTTTCTTGGAGACCAACATGGATGTCTCACTATCTTGAACCTTATCTGCATTACTTCCTTTACCATTGCATAACGGCGTACTCTTCTCCAATATTTTATCCGCGTTCTAAAAGAGAAACAAACAAACACATCTCAGGTTTACAATGTAGTATATGAAACTCATTTTGGTAAACCAGTTCAGTAGTAAGGTGGATAGGATAACAGCATGAAACAAACATATATCTATGTAGTATGGTCACTCTATGGTCTATATCATTCTAGTTTATGTTGCCAAATCAAGATAGATACAGTTCGAATCATATCTATTTAAGACAAAGCAGCATAGACAGAATATAAGTGTGGGAAACTACACAACAATAACAACACTTGTAATGTGCATGGCATGAGAACATAACTATTTATTCAATTGAAACTGAAATCAACATAGAGCAAGTTACAATAGCAAATAGCCAAACACGTTGAAGAAACAGGTTTAAAACATACCTGTTGCACCATTGGAGTTTCAATTGCATCCTTCAAATTTGAAATTAGTTGGTATCAGTAAATACAGTGATGCAAGAGAAAAGTAGTATGAACCATAGCTACGGAACCTGACCTGAGAACAATTCTTCTTCTGCTTTAAGCGTTGACTTCGGGTTCGGAGTAGTGGTCCTCGTGATTTGGGCACTGCTGTTGCCTTACTAACTGCTCATGTTTGGGTGCTCTGTGGTGGAGACGGCGCTGTGTTAATGGGAACTGTGTGTCTATCTGTTGGGGTTAGGGTTAGAAGGGGTGTAGCTGGTTCTCTGTCCAACTGGGTAGGGGTACAATCTACATGAGTGTGGGTTATGTGTGGTGGGGCTGGTTCTTGGGCAAGTACAACTGTTGGGGATATACCCTGCGGTATGACCCGGCTGGAGTCGTAAACCGGCCAGGACTTGGTAAACCGGCGGGGAGTTAAGACAGATGGCTAAGACAGACAGTAAACCGGCGAGCGATAAACCGGCGAGTGTTAAACCGGCAGACAATGTTAAACCGACAGACAGTGTTAAACCAGCAGACAATGTTAAACCGGCAGACAATGTTAAACCGGTAGACAATGTTAAACCGACAGACGTTAAGAAGCCCAGGAAGGAAAGTGAAAATAGTTTAAGTTAAAGTCCGAGTTGGACTCCACATGTAACCCGCCCCTTCAACATATATAAGGAGGGGCAGGGCTCCTCAAAGGGGGACAAGAGAGCAAGAAACAATCTCTAGGGATAGACACAATTAGAGGAGAGCCAGTTTACGGCGACTCCCTCGTGATGATAATGAGATCTAGCCTCAAACAACATGTAGGGTTTTTACCAGATGATGTTTCCCGGGGCCCGAAGCTGTCTAAACCCTTGTCTTGTGTTGCGTCTTTTGATTCCGCTCAACCCCTCTCAAGCTACCACATAGATGCATTGGCCTCGCGACTAAGTCCTCACACTAAGGACATATGACGTGTTAATTCCATGACAACAACTGTGGTTCTATCTACATCGACAGGTAGCATGATCTTTTCTGAAGACCGTGTTTTTACTCCCACAGATACTGCCATCACTCCCTCCAATTGAAATGGCTGATAAACAAGAAAAGTAATTGAATGTACAAGGTGCAATGGATAGTAGGGAAGAAAACATGGCATGAAATAATTCACATTTATGTTGTCTAAGCAAACAGAATAGCAGGACATAATTTCACATATATGATGGCTAATTAAACAGGATAGCCTGACACAATTTCACATGTATGATGGCTAACTAAACAGGATAGAATGACATACTTCAAAATATGATGACTACGTAAACAGGATGACATGATATAACTATACGATGTGTCTATAAAAGTGGTTGGCATGCCATAAATCACAAACATGCCGTCGATGGAAACATGATGGCATGATATAATTCACGGACATAATTTATAAAATGATGACTATGAGGGTGTTTGTTTCCAGGGACTTATTGGTTTAAGGACTTAAAAAAGTCCTTATAAGTCCCATCTAAACCAAACAGGAGGGACTTATAGGGACTTAAAGTGGGCATTTGGGACTTATGAAATAAGACTGTCAAGGAGGGACTTAGAGTTATAATATGGTCTACTAGTCCATGTTAAGTCCCAGGAACCAAACAGGTAGGGACTTTTCAGGGACTTGAGACTTATAAGTTGAGACTAAAAAAAGTCCTAGGACTTATGAACCAAACAGGGCCTATGTAAACAGGATGAGATGATATAACTATATTATGTCTTTAGAAAATGGGTTGGCATGCCATAATTCAAATACACGCTGTCTATGTAAACATCATGGCATGACATAATTCAAATATATGATTTATATACTAAGGAAGTGAGCAGAGGGCAATCACATATATGATGTGTCAACTAAGGAGATGGCATTCAATATTGTGTATATGATGTAAAAACTAAGCATTGCAATACAACATATGCATTATATGAGTAATATAACCCTGCCAAGTTTGAGCATACACCTCAGGTGGATAATAGGACTGGTCATCTGCCTCTGAATCCTCCTCTGAAGAGCTATCTGTAACCAGCAAGATATCTGCTTCAGCAGGTAGCATTGTCTTCTCTGAAGAACTTTTTTTCACTCCAGATTTCTCCATCACCAATTCAAATGGCTGATGCACAGGAAGAGCAGTTGAATATACAAACATTGTCGACAAAAGCAATGAGAAATACAAAAAAAGGATGGCATGATATAATTGACATATATGATGCTTGCCTAAACAACATGGCATTGCATAATTCACATACATAATGCCTTGCAACAAGATAACATTGCATAATTCACATATATAATGTCTTGCAACAAGATGACATTGCATAATTCACATATATGGTAATTAGACACTAAACATGTGGCATTCACACAAAGCATGTCTAAACTAAGCAAATGACATGCAATGCAAGATACCATACACATGATATGAGCAACATAGCCCTGCCAAGTTAGGGCATGCACCTCGGGGGGGGGGGGGATATGAATGGTCATATGTCTCTGAATCCTCCTCTGAGGAGCTATCGGTAACCAGCAAGACATGCGCTTCGTCAGATAGCATTGTCTGCTCTGAAGACCTTGTTTCCACTCCAGATTTTTCCATGACCGTGCCGAATGGCTGATGCACAGGAAGAGTAATTGAATGTACTAAAACTGTTGACAAATTTAACACGTAATAAAAATGATGGCATGATATAATTCACATATAAGATGACTGGCTAACCAGGGTGGCATTGCAAAATTCACATATATGATGCCTGGTTAAACAAGACGGCATTGCATGATTCACATATACGATAAAGAAACTAAACATATGGCATTGACACAAAGCATGTCTAAACTAAGCAAATGGCATCTTTAATGTATACAGTAAGCAATTCAAGGCACCATATGCATGATATTACCAACACCAGCATGCCAAGTTAGAGCGAAGACCTCATGGGGTAGATAGGAGTGGCTTATCCTTCTAAATCCCCCTCAGAACAGTTATCTTCCTCTTGATTACGATCCGAAATGGGTGGAGGGGGGCTGCCTTTGCGCCCACCATGGAACGACGTCTGCATGAAATTTTATTGCCACGCAAGGCTCGTCTCTTTTGCTCTACATCATCAGTTCCATTTTGTACAATAACTGGCATGCATAGGAATGAAACATAGTGAGATTATGTAAGGAGTGCATGCACAAATCTAGAGTGATGGTAGCAAACTGTGGATAGACCCAAAACCAATGATAGCAGGCAGATAATAGCTTTAGTTAAAAAATACAGAAAATGGCTCCTTTAATGTTTGTTTGCACTCAACATGAAACTCATAGTAGACACCGGAGATTAACCAGATAGTTAAACAGTAGGGTAAAACCCCACTTCAATTTATATAATTATATAGCAAAGAAACAAGTAGTCTTACAGGCTTGAGGTAAGCCTACAGAAAGAACGGAAAAAGAGAGAAAAGAAAACTAAAAAAACAAGAAACTAGAAAAAGAATGAAAAGAAAAGAAATAAAGAGAAAGAAAGAAAAAACTAGGCTAAGAAAAACAAAAAATTACAGTAGGGCCTCAAGCCACAGATTGAAATGACTCTCATGCTTTTTCTTCATTCTGAACCTTAAAAGCTTTAGCTCCTCCAGGAAAATGTACTTCCATCCTTGAAAAGATGGTGCAATGTTTTCGAAAATTTTACTGTTTCTGGTTATCCAGATGGCCCATGCACCAAGAATGATGATCTCCATATAAAATGGGTAATTTTGTTTGTCCTTTAGATCTTGGAATGCTTCCAGCACTGACAAGTTTGGTGTTCTTGTTGGACAAATAAAGTCCCAGCATTGTTGCACAAAGGGCCATCCCCAAAAAAGATGATGAAGTGTTTCTTCCTGTTGACAGTCCCTAACGGCACAGTTGTATGCTTCCAACACAAAATTCTTCCTTCTAAGCAGGTTTCTTGTATTAACTCTGTCATGAAGCAATTGCCAGAAAAAAACTTTGTGCTTTGGCTGACATGAGCTTTGCCAAATCCAGTTGAAGTGAGGAGGTGTTTGCTTGTGACCTATTAACACTTTATATGCTTTGATGGATGAGTATATTTCATTTCCCCAGATATAACTCCATGTGTCTAAAGATCCCAGAAATTCAGATTGCCTCATAGAGATGCAAATGTCCTCCATTTCTAAGAATTCATCATATGCCTCTGTTGTCAATGGGAGGAAGAAAAGATCCTGAAGGTACTCTGTCTACAGTACCTGTTGTATGTTCAATTGTGGATTTCTCACAAAGGAGTACAGGTGATGGAATTTGGGTTTGAGAACTGCCTGATGCCATAGATCATACCAAAAAGAAGCACTGACCACATCTTCCACATTGCATCTAGCAATAGCTTTGTAATGATCAAGAAGTGCTAAGTTGGATTTCCACCAAAAAGAACCCACCATGTTGTCACCTAGCAATTTCCCAGCACCGTAGTAAGTTTCCCATATCAAGTTAACCCATGGTATGTCATGCCTGTTGAAAAATTTATGCAAATTCTTCATTAACAGGGTTTTGTTATGGGTATATATATCCAAAACACCTAGACCTACCTGATCTTTGGGTCTGCACACAGTGGTCCAAGCTACTAAAGCAGGTATGCGGTCTTCCATGTCAGGGCCTCTCCAAAGACAATGCCTTAGGTATTTTATTATCTGTTTCTTTATTGTGATTGGGATATCTAGACATGTCATGAAGAATACTGACAGAGAAGTGAGCACTGACATGACCAGCAGTAATTTTCCTGCTTGTGTCATGAAGATAGAAATGCCTACCAATCTTTTAGCAATCCTGTTGACAAGAGGTAAACATTGTTCCACAGTGGGCTTGTAAATTCCCAATGGAAGGCCAAGGTAAGTGAAAGGGAAGTGTCCTCTGGCACATTGTAATGTGTTTGTGAATAATTCAATCCTGTCTTCATTGATGTTTAGAGGAACCAGAAATGACTTCCCATAATTCACTTTGAGCCCTGTTGTAGAAGCAAAAGTGTTGAGTAAGGCTTTCAGACAGAAGAGCTGCCTATTATCTGCTTGCATAATCACCAGAGTGTCATCTGCATACTGCACAATTGGGAAATGTGGGCAAGAGTTCACTTGCAGTGGTGCAGAGAGTAAGTTTAGCCTCATTGCTTTGTTAAGAATAGATTGCAACAAGTCGGCTGCCAGCACAAAAATTAGAGGAGAGTAAGGATCTCCCTATCTTACTCCTCTTTTGATGTAAATTTTTTCCCCTGGAACTCCATTCAGTAAGAAAGAGGATGATGCTGTTGAAAAAAGAACTTTTATCCAAGAGATCCACCTGTCACCAAAACCTTTGGCTTTAAAAATGTCAAATATTGTTTCATGTTCAATTGTATCAAAAGCCTTTTCAAAATCCAGTTTAAGAACTAAAATTTCCTCCCTGGACTTGTGGCATTGGTGAATATATTCATAAGCTCATCCTAAGCAGTCATGTATCACCCTGTCTTTGAGGAAGCCATATTGATTGATATGCACCATCTGCAGTATTACCCTTTGCAATCAATTGGCCAGAAGTTTTGTAATGATCTTGAGCACTCCATTAAGCAGAGAAATTGGTCTAAAGTCATTTGGAGTAAGTGGCACTTCTTTTTTAGGGATCAGGGTGATGAAAGATGAATTGATGCTCTCAAGATTGGCATTCCCAGCATGAAAAGCCATGATAAGGTCAATAACATCTGATTTGATTATATCGCAACAATTCTTGAGAAACTCATTATTGAAACCATCTGGGCTTGGTGATTTATCATTTGGCAAATTCTTGACCACATCCTCAATTTCTTCTTGAGCGAAAGGTTTTTCCAAATCAATGAATAAGTGTGGATCCACTGTGTTTTCATACAAGTCATTTAGATTAAAGTGCATAGAATGCCTAGTGGACTGTCCCAATCTACTCTTAAATGCATCCATAGAATTGCTGCCTTTCCTTCATGATCAGTGACTTCAACTTGATCCTTGTTTACCAGCATAGCAATTTGATTGTGTCTATGGATTAACCAGATAGTAGACAGATAGTACTGATTGATGCCCCAATATGTACCCCACAACCATTTAAAAACTCAAGTTTCAGCATTAGTTTGGACCCGACTCAGAGTCTAATAGGTGAACACGACGATAATGTAGCATGTCATCATATTATGCGACGCATAACGTAAGCAAACATGGAAGAGTGCGACCTCTCTTGCGGACCCGACTAGTCCTCAAGGTCATCTGCTCAGGACATAAAATACATGACGTAAAATACATAACCACACGTGCTAGATGTAAAATACATAACCACACGTGCTAGATGTAAAATACATCAACCGCTCATCTCTGAACTTAACTGTCAAAACTGAATTTAACTGTCGAAACTGAACTTAACTGTCGAAACTGAACTTAACTATCGAAACTGAATTTTGCTGTCGAAACAGAATTTTGCTGTCGAAACTGAAAGCACTAGCAAGGTGAGGCTACACGTCGGTCGACTGGCTTTTTCATCTCTGGTCAGTCGATTTTGCAGCCGTTGGATACGAAATCAAGGGCCTGCGGTTCATCTTCAACCTCCACCCCCCTGAGCCGCCAGCCACCATCGGCCAAACAGCAGGCCCCCGCCGCCCGCGGACGGTGGTGCGCCGCCCCGCCCGCCCCAAAAACACTCCCCGCCACCGGTCCGCCGCTGCCCCGGCCATCCCTCTAGGCCCCCCGTGCCGAGCTTTTTCTCCGGCGATCCCCACGCGACCGCCCCGCCAACACCGGTGACCACCGCCCCCACCCTGAACCCTAAGATAGATAGTGAGGTACCTCTCCGGCGAGCCCCCCTCCCCGCTGCGGCTGGTTCTTCCTTCACCCCGGCGAGCCCCCCCACCCCCTGAAAATTGACTGACCCAAAAGTCGATTCAGTCGACTGAAGTGTAGCAAAATCGGAGCAGCATCGCAAGCAAGAGCAAGAGCGAGAGCAGCAACACGAGCAAGAGCAATAGCAAGAGCAGACCAGGAAGGGTACCGAGAGCAAGAGCGAGTAGCAGCACGAGCGAGAGCTAAAGCAGCAGCAGCTCCTACTGATGTGGACGTCGCCGCCGAGGGAGCGACATCATGGAGGTCTCACCCTCTTTCCCACGTCCACATCGATCAATCTATGCCTCTCTATATAGGATTAACATATATAGCTAATACACCCACATTAATTATATATCCAACGTCCCCCTCTCATCATTCATGCCTTCCGCTTCATCTCTCAGACGCGTGCACAATGGCGAAGATAGGGGGCAGTAAGGGCCCTGCCCCCCCCTAACATCACTATATATCGAGGCTAATATGAATGTGATCATTAGACAATTGCAGCTAAAAATGGTTTAAGTTCATGAATTGACCCTCCTCGTAAAGGATTAGCAATGCTTGGCCCCCTAGCTCATTTATTTTCCATGGCTCCGCCACTGCGCGCAACAGCGCACGTTCTCACCCCCTCTCTCTAAATATCGATCTCGCACTTGTGCATTCCTTCATAGTCTCCCTCCACTTGGCCCCTCGCACCATCTTCTAGCCCCCACCGGATTTTGCCACATGTACAATATAGCAGACTCCATGGTTGAACTTAAGCATAATGCACAAACCTCAAAGCAACAATGGTTCTCTTTTGTTCTAGAATCTTCCGTATCATAACTGCCCAAACTTTTTTCTAGTTGAATTGCCATTATTTGTTTTGACTTTATGCTTTACAACGCACAATTCCATGAATCATAAAATAGATTAAGGGCTTCTTTGATTCAAAGGATTCTCAAAGGAATTTTGGAGGACTCTAATCATTAGGAAATTTTCCTATCTTGGTTGTTTGATTTGTAGGATTGTAAACCATAGGAATTTTTCCATATGATTCATTTGCACTAGATTTCATAGGAAACATCCCATCCAATCAAACCTCTTTGAAAGAATTTTGCGTTTTTTCTATGCACAATCAAACACTCGTACAATCCTGTAGGATTCAAGACGACATTCCACTATAATCCCATGTTTTTCCTATTCCCGTGTTCTTAGCTTTTTTATAAAAACTAATTGATTTTGAATGAGATGAACTATAAGAATTAAACGAAGGGCTACATCAGGCATATATGACTCAGAGCTTACATGCTATAGTGTGGTATTTATTCATAATTTGGTTGCAAAATCTGATGCGTGCAATGCACGTGTACCTTACTAGTACTTTGAGTATGTGCAAAACACGTAAGTTAGAATACCAATGGCACGCTACACAGTGTCTCTCTTATAGTTCATGAAGCCACGTGGCACATGTGGAGGCGTTGTCGCGACCTCCTTGCGTGGATTGATCATAGTGACGTGCTGCTGGTTCCAGAAGAATGTACTCGTCCTCCCTGAGCTATACTGGCGGTACATGCATGAAGTGAAGATGTGCACGCACACCACACATGCACTCATTCCCTCGCACGCACACGCGGGTACATGGGCGGACGCAATTTTGTACCAAGATCCACCCCATGTGATAATTTGACGCGTGTAAAGTCGTTCACTTCATTGATGCTCAATTAATACAGCGCATGCAAATTGAGTGGACGTGAGGGCGGAAGAAAGACATTATTACTCCACTGCGCATGCGAGTAGTTAAATCATGGGTTGCTAGTAGTACTTCCATTGGTCTCCTTTGTATTTTGTGCCAATTTTTGACAATAACATAATATTTAGGCATTTGAGCAGTGTAGTACTTGAAATTTATGTTCCTCTAAACTCACTGGGAGCCGTTTCGAGCCTCGAAACCAAAACCATCAATTAATCTTTACCTTGTTCCCATCACATTCGAAAGCCTGCTCACACCTACTAGTACGTACCAAACCTGAACGTGTTCCCACTATGCAGGTATTAGTACTAGTGCTAGTACTTAGGTTATAAAAAGGGGAACTACCTAACCGAAAATTACTCTACCTTTCCTCCTCATAAGTGCTTCTTCCTCGTCCGTTGTTGCCATGGCCAGCGAGCAGAGCTCTAGGTCGAGAACTACTCGTAACAAGGGAGCGGCAACCAAGGCCGCAGAAAAAAAAGAGGGCTCGCCGCCACGCAGAGACCTCAAAAGATCTCTCACGGGCAGGCGATGGCTCCCAGGAGTGCCCTAGCCGTGGAGGCGAACATGCCGAGCCGGCAGCGCTGGAGTCGATATCCCTCGACGGCATGCCCGATCAGCTCAATAAGCACCTCAATAAGCAGAAGGAGTTCATCCAAGGCTTGGTGGAGTTGCTGAAGGAGAGCCTCGACGACATGCCCGCTGAGCTCAATAAGCAGGGGGAGTTGACCGCCGACTTGGTGATGCTGCTAAAGAAGAGCATTGCCTCGGAGAAGAAGGCGACCGACGAAATCCTGCGACTTCAGGAGGACAAGGCGAAGCTCTGCCACGAGATCGACCTGTTGAAGGACAAGAACCCCGGCTGGAAGAAGCTGCATGATAATAGTAGTTCCTCAATGAAGATGCTGCAGGCCCTCGTCATGGAACAGAAGGAGGAGTTGGCGAAGCTCTGCATCGAGCACCCGACTGCTGTCAAGGTATGTAATGCATCCGTGGAACAGATGATGAAGGCTCACGTCGAGAAATCCCGCGTCATGGATAGAATGAAGAAGATGGCGGAGGAGATGCGCAAGGAGATGGAGGTCATGGAGGCGATGAAGAAGCAGTTACGACTCCGCGGCAAATTAGATCATTTGGGGTGATAATCTTCCTTCTTATTTTGCTCCTGTGTTTCATGTTTTTCTTCGGGTGTTTCGCCACACGTGTCATGTTCTCTGCGAGGCATGAATAGAACAATGCTTTTTTAGGGAATGAATAGAACAATGCTAACAATGAGATGACTAGCAAATTAGATCACCTTTTATCGCCATATGGCACTGGGCTGCCGTGTTTCGTGCTCCTCTGTCGCAGTACTACTCCAGTGGAAAACTTGAGTATACCGCACGGTTCTTTTCTCCTCCTCAAGTCGTCGGCGCATTTATACGAGCAGTCAAATCACAAGGCCCAGCCGTCCAACAGTAATGAGCCATCAAATCACAAAGGCCCTCGCCTCTCGTGAAACCGACCAAGCTAGACTGCCCCGCCCTCTAGCCTTTTAAAAAATGTATACTTTTGTATAGTAGTAGTATCGATGGATTGCGCCATGGAGCAAAACTTGAAATTAAAAAAAGGTGGTACATATAGAGAGCACTCGTCGCCAAATTATGCATATAGTACTATTAAAAAGGCTAGTCACAATAATGGTGTCCAGCACAACCCACCCCTCAAATAAAACTAAGCATCCTGGAATTCTTTGACAAAACTAAGCACCCTGAAATTCTTTGACAACTAAACTGCTGGCTATATGATGTTGGCCATATATATTGTACATATATAATGTGAAGAAACGAGTGGTAGTACTATACCAACTAAAAGATGAAATGTAAGAAATACTAGTATGTACGTACTGAAGAGTTAAAGTAACGATAAGAAACATAACATAGTTCTGCTAGGGGCTCAGCACAACACACCCCTCAAATTAAATTAAGCACACCTGAAATTAAACTTTGCAACTATTCCGGTAGACACTGCATTAGAACCACCATGAGCAACGACACTGCCACCTTACTCGGAGTCCTCGTCCACGTCCTCGACTTCTTCCTTGTCCTTCTTCCTCTTGGCTGATACTTCTTTGCTTGAACCGCACACTTGGCTCTTGCTCTTCATCCAACCCTTACAGATATTGAAACAAAGGTAGCCATCCATTGCAGCGTAGTGGATGTGGTCTATATCTAGTACATTCCGCTGCCATGCATAACGATGAAACATGTATGGAGGTTTCTCCAGTTTACCCTACGAAGGATGAACCATGGCTCCTGCCAGGGTCAGCATTGAAGGCGAACGAGAGGACACCAGCCGATTCTTCTGGAGGTCGAAGGTGTTGCCTACAATGAGGCCTATCCGACCCAGGACTTCTTTGTCATTACCAAAGTCTACAGTAACGAATTTGAATAGGTTGCTCTCGAGGAAGTCCTTAAAATCCAGGCATTCAACATCGGCATGGCATATGTGGTAGAGCAAGCATAAGTCATGCACGCAAACCTGGATCACGGTGGGCTTCTTCCTCTCTTCGTCCTTTAGATATTTCTCTTGTCCTAGGACTGTGGTGTACTCAACATCTAGCCCAGCGACCCACTCATCATCTGAGTTTTTGAACATGCGTCTGAAGCGAGAAAGGCATCCTTTCACCATCACGGAAGAACGGGTGTAGATGATGTCGAACTCATCGCCGGTGATGGTTCTAACCTTGTACTCACCACCGATCATGGAGATTTGGGACGCCATGGATTTGGGAGGAGGGTTAGGATTAGTGGAACTGCTGTAATGTGAAAGGACGGGACGACTAGGAGCGAATCGCCGTAGTATTGAAGGACGTGCGGGGATGAGTAGGAGCGAATTGCCAGCATGCGAACGGCAGGGTAGTGGCTTTCCATTCTCCCATGATACGGGCTTCCGAGATCCCTTGGATCTGAGATCGAACGGTTGCATGGCATGATTCTAGACCTATGGGTGAATATCCTATCCTAGAGGGTTATTCTGCAATTTTTCAGCAACTTAGCATGCGACCATTTGATCTCAGATCCAAGGGCTGCCAGCAACCCATATCATGGTCACGCCTACCACGACCATCGCGTCGCTCGCACGGTCGCGCCCTTGGAGATTTAACACGATGCGTAGGCTATCTGATGTTGGCATGTCATACATAGTCATCACTTAGTCACTCATACTACAACAAGGTTGGCTATAAGGTTGGCTATAAGTGTATTTTTTTACTTCTCTCTATCTCTTTGTACGGAGTATCTCACTGGTTGGAAAGGCATGCAAATTCCCAAACCACTTCCTACACCCTGAATCGAATTTTTTGCCTAACAAGTTGTGCCATGCAATTGGAATTCCAACTTGAGTACTACTACTAGTAGGAGTACCAGGGGCCAGTTCTTTTAGGCTTCTAGATTAGTAATCCCATAACTACTACCTCTGTCCTGGTTTATTGGTCCCCATTGTAATCTGTGTCAAATTTTGGTCATAAATTTAACTAATGAAATGTTAGTGCATGTCACATGCACTAACATTTTATCAGTTAAAGCTTTGGTCAAATTTTAGCACAAATTAGAATGGTGAGGAATAAACCAGGACGGATGTACTGTACTACTAGTACTAGTTTAGAAGCCCAAATAAATGAGTGAGGCGCCTTATTGTCACATCCCTAGCTTCTGGCATTGCTCTAGGCTAGCTTCATGTGTGCATCATGTCTATATTTTTGAAACTTGAATTGAGGAATATTGGAAGCCTCAAAACCCTAAATAAAAGAGGGGCAAAAACCCTAGAAATCTCATTCATTGCTCCAAAGTGCTCCTCTTAAATGTTTGATAATTTTTGGTAAGGGTTCTGGTCCCAACCAAAATATTGAACATTTTTAAGGATTTATTTTTGGGACTTTGGATTTAATTCATTAGCTATTTGAATTTGAATTATATTCATATAATTAGAATATAATTTCAAATACCCCTGAAATATTTTATAAACTTTTGGAAAAGTCCATCTAGCAATATAAAATATTCAGAGGAGTTTTTGGCATTGTTTGAATTATTTTAAATTCAAAACAGTGGCAAAATAAATTAAATAAAACAAAACAGAACAGAAAAATATAAAACAGAACTTACCTGGACTTACCTGGCCTCACCCGTGCAACCCACCAGAGCCGGCCCAGCTCCTGTGCTGGTCCAGCACTGTGCGGCCCAGCCCACCGTGGTCGCCACCGTCTTCAACCTCCTGCCAGTAGGCAGGAGGGCGTGTGCCCGACGCGCGCGCGCACGCTCCGGCCACCTCCTGCTTACCTGCTCGCCGCTGGAGGCACCCGAGGGAGCCACGCACCCCCCCTCGCCCCCTGCACCTCCCCTCTCTTCCCCTGGACCCCGTTCCCTCCTCTGCTTCCCTCCCGCGCACACCACCGAGCGGAGCTCGCCGTCATCGTCGCCGTACCCATGGCCACCGGCCACCCCTAGCCTCGCCGATGCACCCAGGAGCTCCGCCTCGACCCCCTCTTCCTCCCCACCGATCCACAGCCCTCCGGAAGCCCTGCATCGCCGCCATCGCCGTCGTCTTCTACCTCAGACCCGCCGGCCATCTTCGTCAAATTCGCCGGCTCCGGACCGTCCCCGACCTCGCCGAGCGTCCCCTCGTCATCGCCGTGAGTCACTGACCCTCTCCCCTAACTCAGCATGCTCCCCTCCGTGCCGTAGCGCCGTTCCCCACGAGCACCGAAGCCACCGTCCGCCATTGCTGCTGCACGCATAGCCTCCGTGCTCCCCTGGCCCCACTGAGCTGCTCTTAGTGCTCCCCGTGACTAGCAGGTGCTGCCCAGCCTCTCAGCTCGCTCGCTCGCCAAGCGTAGCCCCGTGCCCGTGCTGGCCCGAACTCCGGTCGCCGCCGCGGGCCCCGTTCCGGTGAGCTCGGGCCACCTCAGCCCCTGCCGTTTGCACAGATGGATGCGGGCGACTCCCAGCTACGCGTAGAGCCCCTCCTCCGTCCGTTTGGTCGCCGGAGCACGAAACCCGAAGGCCTCCGCCGCCTCGGCCTCGCCGGCGACTCACCGCCGGCGGGTTAGGCCCTGTTGACCAGGGGTTTGACCCCCCCTGGGTCGATGACAGGTGGGGCCAGCCCCCCTGTTAATTAGTTTAGTTTATTTTAACTAATTACCCCCCCCTGCTGACACTGACATGCGGGCCCAGGCTCTAATTAAAATTAGGTTAGTTAGTTAGTCACTGACGTGTGGACCCCACACGTCAGGTTTGACCCTGACCGACCCCTGTTGACTTGCTGACGTCACGGTGACGCACTGCTGACGCAGTAAATGTTTTCTGGAATTTAAATAATTCTTAAATGATTTATTAATTCCAGAAAATGCCTAAAACTTCAATAAATCATAGAAAATTAACCGTAACTCCAAATTAAATAATTTATATATGAAAAATTATCAGAAAAATTCAAGGAATCCATCTGTACCATTTTCATGCATGTTAGAACAACTTATCACTACTGTTTAGGACAAATGAAGTAAATGGCATTTGAATAATCACATATGGAGTTTGAATTTGAATCTTGTATTCAAACCAACTTCATTTAATCTGTTGCTAGTTGCATTAGCTCAAAACACATTCATTTTGCCATGTCATGATCATGCATCATATTGTGCATTGCATTGATTGTGTTCCTTCTGTGTTGCCGGTATTTGTCCCCCTCGATAGACGTGATACCGATGATGTGATCGTTGACACTGATGAAGACTCAATGTTATCTTCAGAAGTGCCAGGCAAGCAAAACCCCCTTGTTCATTCCGATAAAATCCCACTCTCTCGCTCCTGCTCTCTTTTACTGCATTAGGACAACAACGATCATATTGTTACTTGCTGCGGTAGCTGAACCCCTTTATCCTTTGCATGACCTGTCATTGCCACAGTAAATAGATGAAACCCACTAGCATGAGTAGGAGTTGTTTGAGCCCTGATGTGCCTACTCATTCATGCTTGTTTGTCATGCCTGCTACTGCTTAGAGTTGAGTCAGGTCTGATTCATCGGGGATGAATCAGAGGCGTGTGAACATGTCCTACTGTGTGTGAGCTAAGTGTGTGAACACGATTTGGTAAAGGTAGCGGTGAGAGGCCATGTAGGAGTACATGGTGGGTTGTCTCATTGCAGCCGTCCTCAGGAACTGAGTTCTGTGTTTGTGATCCATGATCAGTTACTACCACACATTGGGCTCCGGCCTCCAAGGCCCTCTCGACTTATTAATCAACTTGATCTCTGTCCAGGAGTTGCAACTAGTTTCTGGTGTTTGTAGGTAGTGTTAGTAGTCTACCAAGTGGCACCCGGTACAGGTGGGCTTGGGACAGACTAGGCACAGTGGCACGGTGTACCAAGTGGCACCCGGTTGGTGGGCTTGGGAACCCTGCACACATCGTTTGGGGCCGTGAGCGACACCCCGGCCGGATCTCCTTGCGGATGGAACCCGAATAGGCGATAAACCTGGACTAGAGACTTGTTCGGTTAGTCAGGTCGTGGCCGACTCCCTCGCCCGGCTTCCGCTTGAAGGTTGCCGAGGTACATGACGTGTACAGGGCGTAAGTGGCGAGAGCGTGTGTGAAGAAGTACACCCCTGCAGGGTTAACATCATCTATTCGAATAGCCGGATTCCTCGGATATGGAAACTTGGACCCCATTGCATAGTTCATAGACAAGTGAAAGTGGATACTCTAAAATACGCAAGATAAGCGTGAGTGCTATGGATGGCGTTCTCGTAGGGAGACGGGAGCGGATCCATAGTGGTGTATTGATATGGTGAATATGTGGACTCGTGTGCGCCACCTCAAAAGAGTTACTTGCAGTCGTAGTTCAGGATAGCCACCGAGTCAAAGCTGGCTTGCTGCAGTCAAACTCCACCATCCCCTTTGTTGATAATGATGCATATGTAGATAGATCTGATGTAAGTCTTGCTGGGTACATTTGTACTCACGTTTGCCTATTTTATGTTTTTGCAGAGAGACTTCAGTCTCACTAGTAGTTCCACGTGGACTTCGACGTTTAGCTTGATACCTCAGCTACGATCTTGTGCCCTCGGCAGGATCTGATAGATAGTCAGGCTTCTCAGCCTTTTTCATTTATAGATGTCTGTACTCAGACATGATAGCTTCCGCTTGTGCTTTGACTTGTATGCTCTGATTGTTGGGTCATGAGACCCATGTTTGTAATATCTCGCTCCTCGGAGCCTATTGAATAAACTACTTGAGTCGTAGAGTCATTTTGTGATGCCATGTTGTATTGCACATATCGAGCATATTGTGTGTATGTTATTGAAATGCTTGGTATGTGTGGGATCTGACTATCTAGTTGTTTATCTTTAGTAGCCTCTCTTACCGGGAAATGTCTCCTAGTGTTATCCGCTGAGCCATGGTAGCTTGCTACTGCTCTGGAACACTTAGGCTGGCCGGCATGTGTCCTTCTTCGTTCCTGTGTCTGTCCCTTCGGGGAAATGTCACGCTTTGAGTACCGGAGTCCTGTTAGCCCGCTACAGCCCGGTTTACCGGAGTCCTGCTAGCCCAGTGCTACAGCCCGGACCCACTTGCTGATGACCGACACGTTCGAAGCTGGGTCATGAATGCCTGTCCCTGTAAGTCTGTGCCACTTTGGGTTTACGACTAGTCATGTCAGCCCGGGCTCCTTATCATATGGATGCTAGCGACACTATCATATACGTGAGCCAAAAGGCGCAAACGGTCCCGGGCAAAGGTAAGGCGACACCCGTGGGGATACCGTGCGTGAGGCCGCAAAGTGATATGAGGTGTTACCGGCTAGATCGATGTGACATCGAGTCGGGGTCCTGACAGCGTTGGTATCAGAGCTTGACTGCCTGTAGGATTACCAAGCCAAACTGGTCGAAGTTGAGTCTAGAAATTCTGTAGTTATGTAAGGGAATTGATTGTGGGATGGAACGTAAGGCTCTTTTTACTCCTTATACCTCATGGCCTTCTGATCTGAGTCATCATCTTCTCTTCTACGGGGATTAAGAACTAGGCTATCTCTTCTTTCTATTAGGATCACGTGTTACTAAGCAGTGGACTTATAAGATTGTTGGATTTAAGTCTCAGTTCAGTTCCTACTACTTCCATATGTTAATTGTTGATCTCGAAACCTTGATATTGTGCTTCTGAGTGGTTATGCCACCTTTTTTGTGAATGTCTCAAGTCTTTTCTGAGCATTTACAGCCGTTATGCTGTCCGAGTCATTCCAGGTTTCTAAATAGTCTGATGCATTTGCAAAATCCTTTCCCTCTGGTTTCGATGTTCCTTCATGCCAGCTCAATCACACTAATTGTTGAGTTGAGGTATTCTATTGCCTTGACATTATGTTGGAGTTACTATTATGACCCTAGGTGTCTCAGGGGATCATCTAGTAGTCTAACCATGATTTATGTTCCAGTGTGATGACTCTGGCCATCATTATCGAAAGCATCCCGTGATGCCATTTAGTAGTAGGTATTCTATCCCTGGGTTTTGAACCCGAGATTCACTCTACTTACTTCATGTTGATAGTAATTGCTAGTGCCTTTAGTATATTAGTAACCTTTGCGATAGTCCTTGAAGTCCGTGGTATCTTCTTCTTCCAGATACCATGAACTACGTATGGCAGAAGTTCCTCGTTGAACTGAAATATCACAACAGGATTATTCTTGAGAAGTTCTCCATTCATAAATCGTGACTCTGCCAGTTCTACCTTTCTGCATGGGTTATCCGGAAGAAATATGTTGAACTTGGTTCGACATACTAACCTATGCATCCACAACTTGGAAAATCATATGTTCTTTTGAGTTGTCCCTCTTTAGTTGTTTTCTGGCCCTCGTCTATCAATTGATAGTCAAGAGTATGCGTGCATTCGTTCGTCGATGTCTATTACCCTTGTGGTCCGCCAAGCCATTCTATTTCAGAATGAATAGGAGAAACAAACTCCAGTACCTCATCCATATTTAGGATTGAGTCAAAGTAGTTGTGTTCCGCAGATCAAGTTACAATCCAGCTTCTGGTCTGCTCTACCCTGAAGTATTACCTTCTTTATGACAGGAATTTCATGAGAATTGCACCACCTTTTGTGAATTCTTGACATAGTGATACTTCTCGCCATCCTTTTTCATTCCTCGGTTCCGTGTTGTTGCAGCCGGAGTGTCGACAAGTGAATCATGATGTGTGAACTCAATACTCCTAGCAACCCCATTGCTTGGTAGTTAATGGACAATAATCTTATTCTTAGTATGTTGGTTATTGAATCACCATTCTAAGATTGATCGTGCTACCTAGTCCTTATTTCCTGGTGCACTCTTTGATTGATGAGTTAGGATTTTGTCAAGTCCTCGCTCATTTGATCATATCGTCTTGCCCTGAAAAGCAAGATTGTTCTCGAGCTTAGTAACATACCAGTGGTTCATGATTTTCTGAATATCTTCTCAGAAGTATTACCAGGTTGTCACCTGACCGCTATGTTGAGTTCGTGATCAAGTTGGTTTTTTTTTTGCGAACCACTTTCTCTCCAAGAATCGGTGTTAGATATCCCTGAGCTAGTTGGTTAAGCTAAACGACAACTTGGAGGGTTGGAAGATAAAAGCTTGCCTGACTTAGTTCGTTCCAAAGGGATATTCTTGTGTAGTGTGTATTGAAGAAAGATGATATCTTCATCGATTGGTCCCTGTGATCAGTTGCTGGACCTATTGTCTTATCAATCCTTTGATTTGCGTGTGGGCTATCGTCAAATCAAGTCAGAACCAACGATGTTCGTAATGTTGTCTTACTCGTGGTTGATCCCTCGAGCATACACCATTATATCTTTTGGGTCTGATCAATGCTATCACCGTGTTCACATGATGGTGGAAGTCCAGTGATATGGAAATTCTGATGAGTTGTTGTTGAGCCCATTGACAACATCCTTATCTCCTCCATGATGTTGTTGAACATTAAGTTAGTGTTGGAAACTTTTGAAAGCATTTTCTTCATGCTAGCTCATGAAGTACTTGTTTGATGAAAGGAGTGACTTCCTTTGATTCACGTGCATTTTGATGTAAGTTGCCGCCGTGAATTCGAGAAAGCATGTTTTTACCTCCTTTGGAATCGTCCCAAGTCAGTCATGCACGTGCGAAGAATTCTGTGGTCTGTTAGACTGATCATCTTCATTCCATATGTATATCCTAGCACACCAAGCCACTGATTGACTTGTTCAAGGAAAAGAAGTCTATGCTTGGGATCTAATCCATGGACTTGCGTAAAGACTTCGATATCCTCGATGATGGCTCCCAACCAGAACTCGGTAGTGTTTTATTGTAAGACTACCATGTGGGCATGCTTGTCTGGGACAACGTGTTCACATGTTTGTAGCAGAACCAGCTCATGTTTTGGAGCTTGCTATCGTAGTTCATTTCCCGAGAATCTCGCAACGTCATCTCGTCGATTTGTGTTGCAAACTTTCATTTTTCTTCCTGGACTCGATGAGTCTGGAATAACCTGACACCAACCAGATCTGAATCTCAGGCAGATATAATGGTTGGAACATTTCCCAAGAACTATAATATTGGTCCCTCGATAACCGGTAAAGTGGATGTCGTGGCCAACACACCCAGCCGGAAGACCTATTATTGTAGTATCTTGTTTGAGGAAGTTGGCCACCTCCCCATAAGGATTTCGTAGGATTTACCTCCGTAACTGTTTCTTATGGATTCTATTGCTCCCGAAGTCCGACCTTTACTTGATGTTCTAGTTAGCAAACCATATCTATGAATGGGTTACACTAGCACGTCAAGGAGAACATTAGAAGCGGAGTGCTAAATGTCTCTCGGTCGATCATCCAGATTTTGTTTCCTTGGCCTCGCTAGGGTGAAATCTGAGTTGATGTTATCTTCCTGTGCATCTGCATCGTCCATCGTTGTTCATCATGGTGGTATGTTGTGTTGCCAGGATCCTTGACACGGATGTTGGTAAACCTTGATGAATATGAAAATGTTCAAGTTCTTGAGAGCACGCTCAAGCGCTACGTGTTATCATCGGCACTAACTGGGATTCCTCTCAGTTTCCTCGGCAATGCTATGACCCTTTCAAACAGTGAATCCACTCTCTTTTGTTGGGTTCTTCCCCAGTTACCAGAATCATTCCCAGCATTTGCATTTTGTTCCCAGCTTGCACCGCCAATGTGCCCTTCTACCATGGGTCTCTTCCATTTACGGTGATAAGCAAAATCATCCATTGCATTGTCTTCAACAAGGTAATCCACATCATCCAAGTCCGAGTATGCCATTCTACCGACCCCCTCCAAACGATCGCTCGAGAATTGCCTTAGGCTGGTTTAAAGAGTTTAAATGATCTCTGAATCAAAAGTAATTCTTTTTGCCACTTAAGGGGATATCTCTACGAGTCACCTTCCCTAAGGTGTATCGTTATGGTATCATGGCAACTCAACTCCTCGCTACGTTGACAATCGTTTACCACCTTCTTAAGTGTGGAATTATTGTCCACCTAGTGAACCTTCGTCATCCGTTTCTTCCACTCCTCTTGATGTGTATCTCGTGTCTCAACCCGAGGGATGGTTCTATGTCCCATTCCGTGAGTTAATCCTGAGTTGTTCAACCTTCGAGAAGAACAATTCTTCTAGGGTCTTTCCTTTCCCCTCGTTTCCATGATTAGCTGGAGTTCTCAGAACAAGACATCAAGACAATGATGGTGAATGAATCAACGTTCAACTGAAATGCACCCTGGATCGTGAAGATTGTACTAGTTTGCGTTTCCCCTTCATCCTACCCTACGCTTGAATCTCGAGACGAGATTCTTGTTTAGTGGGGGTGAGTTGTCACATCCCTAGCTTCTGGCATTGCTCTAGGCTAGCTTCATGTGTGCATCATGTCTATATTTTTGAAACTTGAATTGAGGAATATTGGAAGCCTCAAAACCCTAAATAAAAGAGGGGCAAAAACCCTAGAAATCTCATTCATTGCTCCAAAGTGCTCCCCTTAAATGTTTGATAATTTTTGGTAAGGGTTCTGGTCCCAACCAAAATATTGAACATTTTTAAGGATTTATTTTCGGGACTTTGGATTTAATTCATTAGCTATTTGAATTTGAATTATATTCATATAATTAGAATATAATTTCAAATACCCCTGAAATATTTTATAAACTTTTGGAAAAGTCCATCTAGCAATATAAAATATTCAGAGGAGTTTTTGGCATTGTTTGAATTATTTTAAATTCAAAACAGTGGCAAAATAAATTAAATAAAACAAAATAGAACAGAAAAATATAAAACAGAACTTACCTGGACTTACCTGGCCTCACCCGTGCAACCCACCAGAGCCGGCCCAGCTCCTGTGCTGGTCCAGCACTGTGCGGCCCAGCCCACCGTGGTCGCCACCGTCTTCAACCTCCTGCCAGTAGGCAGGAGGGCGTGTGCCCGACGCGCGCGCGCACGCTCCGGCCACCTCCTGCTTACCTGCTCGCCGCTGGAGGCACCCGAGGGAGCCACGCACCCCCCCCTCGCCCCCTGCACCTCCCCTCTCTTCCCCTGGACCCCGTTCCCTCCTCTGCTTCCCTCCCGCGCACACCACCGAGCGGAGCTCGCCGTCATCGTCGCTGTACCCATGGCCACCGGCCACCCCTAGCCTCGCCGATGCACCCAGGAGCTCCGCCTCGACCCCCTCTTCCTCCCCACCGATCCACAGCCCTCCGGAAGCCCTGCATCGCCGCCATCGCCGTCGTCTTCTACCTCGGACCCGCCGGCCATCTTCATCAAATTCGCCAGCTCCGGACCGTCCCCGACCTCGCCGAGCGTCCCCTCGTCATCGCCGTGAGTCACTGACCCTCTCCCCTAACTCAGCATGCTCCCCTCCGTGCCGTAGCACCGTTCCCCACGAGCACCGAAGCCACCGTCCGCCATTGCTGCTGCACGCATAGCCTCCGTGCTCCCCTGGCCCCACTGAGCTGCTCTTAGTGCTCCCCGTGACTAGCAGGTGCTGCCCAGCCTCTCAGCTCGCTCGCTCGCCAAGCGTAGCCCCGTGCCCGTGCTGGCCCGAACTCCGGTCGCCGCCGCGGGCCCCGTTCCGGTGAGCTCGGGCCACCTCAGCCCCTGCCGTTTGCACAGATGGATGCGGGCGACTCCCAGCTACGCGTAGAGCCCCTCCTCCGTCCGTTTGGTCGCCGGAGCACGAAACCCGAAGGCCTCCGCCGCCTCGGCCTCGCCGGCGACTCACCGCCGGCGGGTTAGGCCCTGTTGACCTGGGGTTTGACCCCCCCTGGGTCGATGACAGGTGGGGCCAGCCCCCCTGTTAATTAGTTTAGTTTATTTTAACTAATTACCCCCCCTGCTGACACTGACATGCGGGCCCAGGCTCTAATTAAAATTAGGTTAGTTAGTTAGTCACTGACGTGTGGACCCCACACGTCAGGTTTGACCCTGACCGACCCCTGTTGACTTGCTGACGTCACGGTGACGCACTGCTGACGCAGTAAATGTTTTCTGGAATTTAAATAATTCTTAAATGATTTATTAATTCCAGAAAATGCCTAAAACTTCAATAAATCATAGAAATTCAACCGTAACTCCAAATTAAATAATTTATATATGAAAAATTATCAGAAAAATTCAAGGAATCCATCTGTACCATTTTCATGCATGCTAGAACAACTTATCACTACTGTTTAGGGCAAATGAAGTAAATGGCATTTGAATAATCACATATGGAGTTTAAATTTGAATCTTGTATTCAAACCAACCCCATTTAACTTGTTGCTAGTTGCATTAGCTCAAAGCACCAGCATGTTGCCATGTCATAGCATGCATCATATTGTGCATTGCATTGATTGTGTTTCCTTCTGTTTGCCGGTGTTGTTCCCCCTCGATAGACGTTGTATCGATGATGTGATCGTTGACACTGATGAAGACTCAATGTTATCTTCAGAAGTGCCAGGCAAGCAAAACCCCCTTGTTCATTCCGATACAATCCCACTCTCTCGCTCCTGCTCTCTTTTACTGCATTAGGACAACAACGACATATTTGTTACCTGCTGCGGTAGCTGAACCCCTTTATCCTTTGCATGACCTGTCATTGCCACAGTAAATAGATGAAACCCACTAGCATGAGTAGGAGTTGTTTGAGCCCTGATGTGCCTACTCATTCATGCTTGATTGTCATGCCTGCTACTTCTTAGAGTCGAGTCAGGTCTGATTCATCGGGGATGAATCAGAGGCGTGTGAACATGTCCCAATGTGTGTGAGTTAAGTGTGTGAACATGATTTGGTAAAGGTAGCGGTGAGAGGCCATGTAGGAGTACATGGTGGGTTGTCTCATTGCAGCCGTCCTCAGGAACTGAGTTCTGTGTTTGTGATCCATGACCAGCTACTACCACACATTGGAATGCTTAAGTGCCCCTCTCGACTTATTAATCAACATGATCTCTGTCCAGGAGTTGCAACTAGTTTCTGGTGTTTGTAGGTAGTGTTAGTAGTCTACCAAGTGGCACCCGGTACAGGTGGGCTTGGGACAGACTAGGCACAGTGGCACGGTGTACCAAGTGGCACCCGGATGGTGGGCTTGGGAACCCTGCTCACATCGTTTGGGGCCGTGAGCGACACCCCGGCCGGATCTCCTTGCGGATGGAACACGAATAGGCGATAAACCTGGACTAGAGACTTGTTCGGTTAGTCAGGTCGTGGCCGACTCCCTCGCCCGGCTTCCGCTTGAAGGTTGCCGAGGTACATGACGTGTACAGGGCGGTAAGTGGCGGGAGCGTGTGTGAAGAAGTACACCCCTGCAGGGTTAACATCATCTATTCGAATAGCCGGATTCCTCGGATATGGAAACTTGGACCCCATTGCATAGTTCATAGACAAGTGTAAGTGGATACTCTAAAATACGCAAGATAAGCGTGAGTGCTATGGATGGCGTTCTCGTAGGGAGACGGGAGCGGATCCATAGTGGTGTATTGATATGGTGAATATGTGGACTCGTGTGCGCCACCTCAAAAGAGTTACTTGCAGTCGTAGTTCAGGATAGCCACCGGGTCAAAGCTGGCTTGCTGCAGTCAAACTCCACCATCCCCTTTGTTGATAATGATGCATGTGTAGATAGATCTGATGTAAGTCTTGCTGGGTACATTTGTACTCACGTTTGCCTATTTTATGTTTTTGCAGAGAGACTTCAGTCTCATTAGTAGTTCCACGTGGACTTCGACGTTTAGCTTGATACCTCAGCTACGATCTTGTGCCCTCGGCAGGATCTGATAGATAGTCAGGCTTCTCAGCCTTTTTCATTTATAGATGTCTGTACTCAGACATGATAGCTTCCGCATGTGCTTTGATTTGTATGCTTTGAGTGTTGGGTCATGAGACCCATGTTTGTAATATCTCGCTCCTCGGAGCCTATTGAATAAACTACTTGAGTCGTAGAGTCATTTTGTGATGCCATGTTGTATTGCACATATCGAGCATATTGTGTGTATGTTATTGAAATGCTTGGTATGTGTGGGATCTGACTATCTAGTTGTTTATCTTTAGTAGCCTCTCTTACCGGGAAATGTCTCCTAGTGTTATCGCTGAGCCATGGTAGCTTGCTACTGCTCTGGAACACTTAGGCTGGCCGGCATGTGTCCTTCTTCGTTCCTGTGTCTGTCCCTTCGGGGAAATGTCACGCTTTGAGTACCGGAGTCCTGTTAGCCCACTACAGCCCGGTTTACCGGAGTCCTGCTAGCCCAGTGCTACAGCCCGGACCCACTTGCTGATGACCGACACGTTCGAAGCTGGGTCATGAATGCCTGTCCCTGTAAGTCTGTGCCACTTTGGGTTTACGACTAGTCATGTCAGCCCGGGCTCCTTATCATATGGATGCTAGCGACACTATCATATACGTGAGCCAAAAGGCGCAAACGGTCCCGGGCAAAGGTAAGGCGACACCCGTGGGGATACCGTGCGTGAGGCCGCAAAGTGATATGAGGTGTTACCGGCTAGATCGATGTGACATCGAGTCGGGGTCCTGACACTTATTGTTGGCCCTTCCCAGTGCTCCACGGTGTACATGTGCTAAGGGTGCCACATAGGCAAGAAAATGACGTGGCAAAGCAATTAAAGAAGAGAGAGAGCATTAGGGTGACCCTAGGAGGAAATGGTGCTAAGCGCGTGAACCTATGCAAACTTACTATCAACCAATGAATGATGGAGTTTAATTGTTAAACAATTCAATGAGGGAGTCTTAGCTACAAAAGCTAAGCACTAATGCACTGGGGAGACTAGTTGCTAAGGTTTTAAATGCGCGTAGCACCTCACGTAAGCACCAATGCATTGGAAGCATTACTCTCCACTGTGACTAGTCTTATGGGAAAAGCTGGGGAAGCCACCAAAAGAACTGGCCCTAGGAGTAGTAGCTAGGGATCGAGTGTGCGAGATGAACCGAAAAAGTAAATGCAGAGAGATGAAATGCAAAAAAGGCGGAGGGATGTGATGGTTGCTTGTCCGTTTATTTTACCAGGCCACTTATTACTGGGAGTGGTTGGGTTTTGTGATATGACGGCTTTATTGCCGCGCCACGAGCAGGGTGAGAGGTGAGACTCCCGTGCAACGCCGCCCTCTACACTAGTACTACTATATCGGTCGTGGTTTATCCCCCATTGAATTTGACTGAAGATTTAACTGACAAAATGTTAGTGCAGTCAACAAAAAAAATCGTATTTGAACATAGTTTTCAATGATATAATTTTAGGTGACATGCATCATCATTTATCGTACTATATATAATATTAGTTCAATTTTTGGTCATACTAAACTATAGTAGTAAGGTGCCTGTGCGTTGCACAAAAGAGTGAAATGCATTGATTGGGGTGTTGTTTATTTTGACAAAGGATGTGGGGCTCATCTCATGTGTAACAGGTATCGATAGGTTTCTTCGGATATTATTTCATCTCTAGAGCTCAGAAACATCCGGGTGAAATAGATAAAAAAGTATCTTTTGCAAACAAAAGCGTTCAACTGTTCAACCTGCATCCAAAACTTGTGAAGAAATAACTCTTATTGTGCTTTGCAGGAAATGGTTCATCATAAGTCTTTCACCAGTACTGTAGTAAAAATTCATACATGGAAGATTCTAGACTAAACCATAAATGGATACACTTTTATTCATGCACGATACTCCAATAGAGCAAGATCATGCATGGAAGTCTCCACATGGTTAGACAGCGGATTACATTGAGCAAAGACAAATGATCATTATTTAACTTAGTAATGCAGATGTCCAGGTGAACCTCCTTGGAGTCCCCATGCACATTGTTGGGGGTCAAATAATACCGTGCGTCTTCCATGTCCACATCGGTGGGAAGGTCCCAGCTCGGCAGAGTCCAAGTCAGCTTGACGTAGCCAGTGTGGCCGCCCACGTACCACCGAGGGGTAGTAATACTGAGCACGCACCCGTACATCGGCCTTGTGTCAGTGTCAGCGTCAGCAGCGTTGCCCCTGACGCACACTACAGAGATGTGGCGGTGGCCTGCGCGGGCCTGATAACCCACAAGTGTAGGGGATCATAACAACTTTCGGGGGTAAAGTATTCAACCCAAATTTATTGATTCGACACAAGGGGAGCCAAAGAATATTCTTGAGTATTAGCAGTTGAGTTGTCAATTCAACCACACCTGGATAATTTAGTATCTGCAGCAAAGTATTTAGTAGCAAAAGTGGTACGATAATAAAGGTAACGGTAGGAAAAGTAAAGATAATTGTTTTTGGGTTTTTGTAGTAGTTGTAACAGTAGCAACGGAAAAGTAAATAAGCGAAGAACAATATGTGAGAAGCTCGTAGGCAATGGATCAATGATGGATAATTATGCCGGATGCGATTCCTCATGCAATAGTTATAACATAGGGTGACACAGAACTAGCTCCAATCCATCAATGTAATGTAGGCATGTATTCCGTAAATAGTCATACGTGCTTATGGAAAAGAACTTGCATGACATCTTTTGTCCTACCCTCCCATGGCAGCGGGGTCCTTACGGAAACTAAGGGATATTAAGGCCTCCTTTTAATAGAGAATCGGAACAAAGCATTAGCACATAGTGAATACATGAACTCCTCAAACTACGGTCATCACCGAGAAGTATCCCGATTATTGTCACTTCGGGGTTGTCGGATCATAACACATAATAGGTGACTATGGACTTGCAAGATAGGATCAAGAACACACATATATTCATGAAAACATAATAGGTTCAGATCTGGAAAAAAATCATGGCACTCGGGCCCTAGTGACAAGCATTAAGCATAGCAAAGTCATAGCGACATCAATCTCAGAACATAGTGGATACTAGGGATCAAACCCTAACAAAACTAACTTGATTACATGGTAAATCTCATCCAAACCATCACCGTCCAGCAAGCCTATGATGGAATTACTCACGCACGACGATGAGCATCATGAAATTGGTGATGGATGATGGTTGATGATGACTACGGCGATGAATCCCCCTCTCCGGAGCCCCGGACGGACTCCAAATCAGCCCTCCCGTGAGAGATTAGGGCTTGGCGGCGGCTCCGTGTCGTAAAACGCGATGAAACTTTCTCTCTGATTTTTTTCTCCCCGAACGTGAATATATGGAGTTGGAGTTGAGGTCGGTGGAGGTCCAGGGGGCCCACGAGATAGGAGGGCGCGCCCTAGGGGGGGCACTGTAACGCCCCAGATTCGATGCGCCAGGTGTCTGCCAGTTATTCTCCGTATTTGCCATGTCATTTGCTTGCGTGTTGCATTTTGCCTTGTCATCATGTGCATCTCATTTTGCATACGTGTTCATCTCATGCATCCGAGCATTTTCTCCGTTGTCCGTTTTGCAATCCGGCACTCCTATGTCCCCCGACGTCCCCCTCTTGTCTCCTGTTGTGAGTGGGTGTTAAACTTTCTCGGAATGGGCCGAGGTTTGCCAAGCGGCCTTGGTATAGCACCGGTAGACCGCCTGTCAAGTTTTGTGCCATTTGGACGTCGTTTGATACTCCAACGGTTAACCGGGTAACCGTAAAAGCCTCTTTTGTTTGCAGCCCAACACCCCTTCCAAAGTGGCCCAAAACCCAACAAACTCCCTTCCATGCTCTCGGTCATTCAATCACGATCGTGTGGGCGAAAACTGCTCCCCATTTGGAGTCTCCTAGCTCCCTCTAGCTATAAATAGGTGCCTCCCCCCTCCATTTTCGCGGATGAAACCCTAGCCTTCTTCCTCTCGCGCCGCCGGACATTTCCCCCGCCGCCGACGGACATGTCCGCCGCCTCCCGAGCCAACCGCGCCTCGCCACGTGGCGCCCGGCCACCGCGCGCGCCTCCGGCCCGCCAGGCCCGGGTCGGGCACCCGAGCCCGGCGCCGCCGCCCCGCTCCTCCCGCGGGTTCGTCGCCCCGCGCCTCCAGCGCCTCCGCCGCCGACCACCCACCGCCGCAGCGCATCT